>NW_010301644.1:861-14573 GCF_000700745.2 Antrostomus carolinensis
GCCTATTGCTCGAGCTGCTGGCATTTACTAATACAGGATGACAAAAGTCTGATTAAGCTGAGAAAGAAGACCATATTAAGCATAAATAAAGAATGATTTGAAGATAGATCATTTAAACCCACCGTTGTAACATGAGCAATAGACAGATGGATAACACGCCATCTTCTAAATCCACATCTCATTTGCACCTCAGCTGAGACTGATGTCTAGACAACTGTCAGACAGATCTTGTCCTTGTTTGTGTTTGTGAAACCCGGCCAGGAGAAGGGGGCCTTACTGAGGTGTGTTATGCAAAGCAGGACTGTGAAAAGATCCGATCGTGAGGTAAAATGAGACCTGCTGTCTGAACCAGCCACTGGCCTGGGAGCCACAAAGGCCTTGAAATTTTTCTCAGCAGGTGGCACTATTGAGCTTATCATGTTCGCGGAGCTGGTTCCTCCCTCCTCCTCTCATCGCCCCCTCCCCCCACCCCCGACTTTCAAAAAATTATTATTATTTTATTTTAATATCATGGTGATGCATTCTGCATGTGTCTCAAACTGCAAGTCATGACAGGGTGGTGTTGTACCACTTTAAGTGCCGAGGGCAGCAAAAACACTGTACAGGATCAAGGTTTCTCACTTTGTTCATGCTGGAAGTCCATTTCTTTCTCCTACCAGAATAAAAACGGTTCTGATGCAGAGCAGACCTATTATATTTTTAATGACTAATTCTATTCCTTAGTTGAAAGAACTTGCATGCATATTGATAGAATGCATAATGGCACAACAGAGTTACAGACAGAGTTTAAGATGGCTAAAGTTTTCTCAGCATCTTGCCCTGTGCTTCAAATGCAAAATACATCCTTACAGGGGGCACCACATGGTCTTTATGAATGTTGGCCCCAGCCTTGTAAATAGTTGCCTCCCAAACAACCTATTGCCAACAATTTCAGTGTCATTCTGCAGAAGTACTAACGTATGGAATACTTCTAAGACTATGAGCATTATGCTTATTGTAGTTACATTTCTTTTTAGTTTCCTTGCACATGTCAAACTGGTTTCCAATGGTTGAATGCTCACATTTCACCCCTGCTAGTTCACAAGCTATGAGATCTTAGGGTTGTCATTGATGTAAAACTAAACATAAGGAAAGTCTAATCTGCTAAATTTAATTTGTATTAAGGCAATGTTTGGGTTTAAAGGAGCTAACTATTCCTGATTCATTCTTGTGTGGTTACTGGCTGAATGAGCTGCTTCTGAATGAGTTGCTTAAGAAGTGTAAGCTAATTCAGATCTGTGTACTTTTTTCACTTGAAAAGAGCAAGGCCAATGACAGATGATGAATAAGAAGACCCAGGAATAACAACTAAGAATAATTACCCCTGCAAATAGTTCCTCAGTGTAATATGTAGGAGATATTCTACATTAAAACTCAAGAGGAAAAACAAAGAAGAAAGACAGACAGTCACTTGAAAATGCTTACAACTGGAACGTTAGTATTCTTAGCAGGTAAATAACAACATCCTTCATACATCTTCATTTATGTGTATAACATTTTAAAAGTAAAATATAGGTTCCACAAGGCAATTAAATATGTCTGTGTTCAGCATTTCCATCCAGGGGTTACCTCCACTGTTTTTTATGTAGATTACATCCGCTCTGGTGTTAACTGTGTCCATGACACAAT
Organism: Antrostomus carolinensis; assembly: GCF_000700745.2. NCBI lineage: Eukaryota > Metazoa > Chordata > Aves > Caprimulgiformes > Caprimulgidae > Antrostomus > Antrostomus carolinensis. The sequence continues at coordinate 2,530 of NW_010301644.1, forward strand.
ACAACGCAGATGTGTCTAAGTTATTCCTGTGCATATAATTGTGATATCTTACTCATTATTTTTAACACTTTTTTTTTTTTCTGCAAATGTCAGCTATATTCCTATACCAAAAAAATGTGAAGCAAAAGCACGTTGCATGTTATGTGTTCAGTTTTGCTTGACTTTGTATGGACAAGTGAGAAGCAAAAAGTGACTAAGAGGCATGGTACATGCAGTTCTGATTGTGGTCTATCCTTAACTGGCTGAAAACATGGATGTGGTCATGATGTATTAAAAATGTATTATGGAGAGATGGAATATACTGAAAATTTCAGCAAAGATCTTGATATTTTGTTCAGAAACCATAGAATCAGAGAATGTTGTGAGTTGGAAGTGGCCCACAAGGATCATCAAGTCCAACTCTTGCCATAGCATGGGACAATCCCAAGATTCAGACCATGTGTTTGAGGGTGTTGTCTTTAAGCTTTTTTTGAGTATCAGTCACTGCCTAGGTTTTTCACATCATAAAAAAGAGAGTACATTCTTTACCCACCACTTCTGAGACACTAGTAGCTCTTCAGGCAGGTATTCCATCTAACTGGAGATTTAAAAGTTACAGGCTTTTAGAGCAGATGTTTCAGTAACATCTGATATGACTAATCATTGGTGATTGTTTCAGTAACATCTGATATGACTAATCATTGGTGATTGCTTCAGCAACTGAGAGGTTCTACTGAATAGCAGAACTTATCCTCTCTTAAGACCAGTAAGAAATAATCAAAGTACAGAGATGGTGCCCAGAGGTATGAAACATGGCATATTTCAAGGATATGTCTTCAAACCTTTGTTGCTTAAAGGACATGTGAAGCCTCTAGACAAAATTTTTTCCTAACACAGCATAGAATAACATCAGCACTCTCATAATGCACAGCTGTGTATCCTGTACCCTGTGGAGTTTAGTCTCTGCACTAGAGAATTGCTTACATGACATTGCCATCTGGATGCATACAAATTATTTTGTTCTTAGTTTTATAAAAACATTAGCGTGGCTGCCAAGGGGAGGTCATTCAGGGTGTCTTTACCAACACGTACATAAACACATGTTCCCTGCCCAGACAACTTACAAACTATTGTTGCAAGGACACAAGGATTGCTTGACACAAACAATAGTGAAGAGGTAGGTATGTAAAGAATGTAGTAGTTTGCCCACTTTATTTTACTAATGAAGACTGTCGTTGGAGCAAGCCTCCTCTAATTGTCACTTCTTGCAAACTATATCTGTTCTATGGTGAGCCCAGTTTGCTGGACATGGTATGAAAATGTCGCAAGCTGTATATTTTGGTCATCTTGTGCTCTTATTTGTCTCATGCTGACTTTGCAACTGCAAGACAACCTCCTTGTAAGCGTAGTGTTTGATTTATTACAATTCCTCTTCAGTCAGGCTTCCAGCAGAGTAGCTGCTCTGCTTATGCTTCTTTAGACATCAGGGACATATTTACTCTCTGGTTTTGAACAATCCCTGAGAAGATTACAACTCTTTTCTTTATATTGACTACCTGTAAATTAGCAAACAGACTGTTACAAGTATGACTAAAGGGTAACTAAAAGCAAATATTCCAATTTTTGTTGTATGTTTTGTGGTTTGGTTTATTTTTTGGGGGATGGTGACTTATTTTCTCTTCTTTTAAGAAAAGTCTTTAATGAAAAGATGTGTGAGGACATGTTTATATGAGCAATGCGTTTGTCAAGAATTTGGCAGGTTGTGTGGATATACTGAGATGTTTGTAGAACCTCAGAAAAGAAATTCTGTTTTCCTGTATGGTGGTCAGTAAGGAGAGGGTGTTTGTCACCTTCAAATCCTTTTTTTTGGAGTTTGTTTTGTTTTGTTTTGCTTTGTTTTGTTTTTTCCCCAAATGGTTGAAATATGATGATGGTAGCAATGCTTTGACATATGTGTATTGAGATTTCAAATTCCTTTTGGAAAAAAGTCTCAAAACATCAAAGCACTTCATACTCTTCAGCTTTGTCATCCTGACAGCTGCTCTTGGGCAATATATTAATCCCAATTTACACACAGAGAAACTGAGGCACAAATTGGTAGATTAAATATACTAAGTCTGGGTTATTCCAGAAAACTGCAGCTTCACTACAGCTGTCTGAGCCAAGGTTTGGGAATGCGACAAAGGAGGAATTTGCTGGACCTGTGGTTTGCCTGCAATTACACAGAATCATAGAAATCTTGTCTGGGAGGGATCTTTAGTGATCACGAAGTCCAAATTTCTGCTCAAAATGGGACTTTGGCCAACAGTAGATGAGGCTAGTTGAGGTGTTGTCTAGCTGAGTCTCAAAAAACCTCTAAAGATGGAGATTTCTCAACCTCTCTGGTCACCTGTTCTGGTGCAGTGCCATCTGCCTATGAAAATACTTTTCTCTTATGTCCAACCTGTACTTGCTGATGTGCAATTTTAAACTGTATTCAAAGAATTGAGAAAGGGGTGAAGCCTGGCAGAGATATCTGTTGGCCCTCCTACCAGAGAGGAAGAAGTTCCATAAAAACTGCCTCTTCTTTGGCTGCTGAAGAGAACACTTGAAGATCCATGAGTGCTTAAGCTTAGACAGTTCTTTTATTCTTCCCAATCTGATGAAAATATAAACAGACACTTAAGCTATTTGGAGAATAAACAGTGAAAATAAATATTAGGTGAAAACATGGAAAAAATATTTTTCCATTGTCCACTCACAAAACTGAATGTACCAGAGCAATGAAGTTGTTCAGTCATTTCAGAATAATGAAAGGGCTATCCTGCTTGATTATCCCTTGTTTGTAAATAAGATGAATTTAGTATAATTGCTATTTATTTTTTTTTATGACCACATAACTTGTTAAATGTCAAAGGATGAGTCCATTCCAGGCCCTATTTATTGTATCATCAACCATCTAAAGAACTTGAAGGGACAAAAAAATTTGACAGGTTCAAACATGACCCTACTTATTTATACATTCAGTAGCTCAGAGAAGCAGTTCTGTTGATCTTAGTACAGCAGCTGCAAAACAATTTGATTGAAAAACAGCAGGTAAGGTGGTGTGGAAATGACCCTCATACATACTGTATACAGCACAGACATGCTACTGAAGAAGTGGACAGTTAGCAGTTTTGGACAATTAACTGCAGCAGTAGGATTAATATGACTTGCTAGGAAGTTTCAGAAAGAGGTATTCTTAGAAAAAAATATGAGTCTTTCTCAGGTTGTTGTCATTCTTCAGTCATTTTAACCTTTAACAGAAACTCAGCAGCACTGTGCATAATGTATATTTCCCTACTGGTTCCCCTGGTTCATAGTACTTAACTGTTGAGGTCTACTTAAACATTAAATGATTCCACCATGAGCTCAAATTAAGGCTTAAATTCTTGAAACTTTGACACTAATATGTGATAGGTTATGAAATGGAGCTAACCTATGCTTCTTTATTTCAAAGACAGCAAGAGAGGTGATGGATTTGGGGGACCCATCTGACCTCTTAAAGGCAGGAATACTGAAACCTTGCTATTCTAATTTTGTCAAAAGAATACAGAGCAATAGAAATATGTACAAAAAGATAGCTGATGTTGTTTCTTCATCTCTTATAGGGTAACTTTCTGGATAATTTAACAGACTATATCAAGCTAAGAAATGCTGGTGGTGTCTCTAAATTAAAAAAAACCAAACACTATCGCTGAAAGTAGTCAAGAGTCATTCTTACCCTTGATCTCTTCAAGTTATACTGTGTTGTGTTGTCTCAGAAAGAGGTAGTGAGCACATATGGTTGCTGTTACAATATGATAATCATTTTTATCCTTGTTCTTCAGGGAAATAAATAAGCTATACAAGCTGTTTTCTTCACCCGTGTAAGTTTCTCTCTTTACTGGCACAGCTTTTTTTGCCCAGTGCAACCCAGTTCTCAGTCCTCTTTGTGAAAACCAACTAAATTGTTTTGGTCACAGACTATGAAAAAAATTGTCCAAGCAGAGGTTTAAGTAGGAAAGCTTTCTTTTGGCGGCTTCATGACAGAATATTTCCTTCATTCTTCCCTTCCTCTCCTTCCCTGGCTCATTATCAGGTTGACTTTTAAAAGACGGCTGCCAACAGTATTATATGGTGCTAAACAGAAATTACTGGACGATATTACAAGCTCTGAACTTCTGCCCTTTTGATCAGTAATTACCTAAGCTACATTGGATTATTCTGTCCCTGATCCGAAAAAAAATATTTGATCAGTTTATTAGGTATGGATGGTGAATATTAACCCCAGATGAGTCTTTCTATTTTCTCTAAAAAGATGAGATTGTATAAGAAACATAGATGTCAGGACAGATGATAGACAAAAATGACTTTTCAAGACAAAGCTAGGGCAAGAGGTTTAAGGGAGTCTTTGGCTACTTACAGTGGAGATTGGTGAGCAGGGAAGGACTTTCATCTCTTTTTGCCATGGGTAAAAATGATACTGAAATTCTGTGTGAAGTTCCAGTACTGATGTTCTTCAAAAGAATGTTGAAAATCTTCTGACAGTGCAAAAAAGAACCAAAAGCCCTGTGTATATGAATTGGAGATTATTATTTATAGAGGGACACAAAAGAGGTAAGCCTGATCAGTTGATCACCAGGGAAGACTAAGAGTTAGCATTCATTACAGTGTGTGAGTATTTTAATTCAATTAAGTGAAAATACTGGTGGGTTGAGATTTGGAGAGAATTATTACTGACTTCCTGGCTTGTTTGTCCATGGAAACTGAAGCAACATTTCTGGACCTAAACCAGAGGTCAATGAAGGCCACCCCCTATCAGTCTGAAGACCGTATGGGGTCATCAGACCCCCTACCATGCCACCAGATAGGAAAATATGAACAAGAATGCACACTTACTTAGCATTTTAATTCAATAAAATAATTCTGTTTACATTACTATCTTTTCCAGTGCCTACCTACAGTGCATAATAAATCATACTAAATTACGTCTAGAGTCTTACTATTCAATAATTGCTACAGTATGGTGTTTTTTATGCTGTAGTTGCTTTCTACTGTGCTTGTTTCACTTGGAAGACATTGAGCCTCTTACCCAAACACCCTTTACTGTGATTTCTAGGCTGCACAGTAGACAATACTTTTAAAAGAGTGGGGGTCAGGGGAAGGAAACAGAATTAAAAAGTGAATACTGAGAAGCATCTAGATGTGCTGTCTCACCAAGAGTAAAGCAATAACAATCTGAACAATAACTAGGGCTTCTTATAATGATTTCTTTCCCGGTCTTTCTGTGAATTCTAGACTAGCACTAAAGGTGAAAGCTTAACTACAGTGCTTTACCTCAGAGATGCTCATAGGCAGCGGAGCGTGCCAGACTTTATTGGAATTTGAAACTGCAGTCAATGGCACTTTCTGACATTCTGATGCTCATCCTATTCAAACAGTAAATTTACTACCTAATCGTAAGTTACCTTGTCGGTCTAAACAGAATAATGCAGAGCTTCAATGCGTAAAATAATCCAACAAGAATGGCAGCCAGTAAAATTACTCTTGTGTTTGTTTTTTTTTCATTATGGAGGAGCCTTTGAGCTTTCAGAATTAGTGGCTTTATACTCTTTGGGGCTTCCTAGGTGTGCAAGTCCAAGTTATACATGGCAGTCAGAAAGGTGGTCAGTTACCATTTTCCAACGCTAAGTAGTGTAATCAGATATTGATGGAAAGGAAAATAAAATATTGTGATCACTCTGTAATTAACTCATCAGAGGCAATAGGCCTCATTCTTTGCTCCCTTTCACTTTGGGTATTGGCATGCAAAGCCTCTGTAATTCACCTGGGCAAAGAGTTCATGGTCCATGACCCAGGGAGTATTCTGTAAACTCTGATGCCCATTGTAACGTTTTGTACTCTCTTGGCACAAATTTAAGCAGACACAGAAGATTAACAGCCCTGGAGAATCAGGCTGATAGTGTTGCTGGAAGTCATTATGGAACTTTTAATTTTGTGCATTATGCACCCTCAGGGACACCCTCAGGATAATGGTATTTTAAAATAACAACAATATTTTGATATGAAAAACTAATAAGGATGCTAATAAAGACTTAAATCAGAGGTGTTACAAACAATTCATGCAGAAAGTGTGTGCTTAATCCTAAAGGCCACGTACCTTTCTGTTGTGTATTCCTTTAGGACAGTTGGCCTCAAATTTCACATTTCTAGTAATTTATAAAGTGCACTTCCAATGATTTACGCAACTATTTTGAGGGAACAGTAGGCATGATAGATAAGAATGAATTCTGCTGGAAATGTAATTTTGAAGTTGTCCATTCCTCATACATGTTATCTGTAATATTAGTTTTTCAGGATAATGTGCTTATCTAGATGTTGACCTAGCATACTGGACACCTAAATCTATAGTAATCTAGAATTCTGTGAATTTAACTGGGAATCAGGAACTTGATTTTTTTTTTCCTATTTCTGACACAGCCTTGCCAGGTGAGTTGACTTGAATCACATCTTGTATGGTGTTTTTGCACTACAGATATAAGGCTTTCAGCAGCAAGAAATAAATACTATGGAATAGGAAGGAACAGAGATAATTTCTTTTTTTCATGTCTTATGCATTTATCATTATGGGGTTTTTTATGTGTACCCCAAATACTTACATTTATAGAGTATCATTGACCTTCTGTCTTGAGGACACACATACCCTGGCAGAATGCCATGCAGAAGTAGCTATCTGAACCACTGCAAAAACTACCAAGTCAGAACAGCTGACACTGAGCAAGGTGATGGACTAAGTACTATTAGACTACCAAACCAGGATTCTCCACGGTTACATTTCAAGCTCAACACATTTACAGAGCTTGTATTTTACTCTACGACTGTACTGAGATGTATGAAGAATTCATATTCTAGAGCTGTTCATCTGGAAGTTTTGATCCAGAAACAGTTTACACTGTCCTGAAACTGTTCCTAGCCAGAAGGAAGGAAGCAGCTGTCTGAGGTAGTACATTACTTTTGGAAATGAAACAGCAATGGTACCACTGTCTGCTTTGCCTACATCCAGTCCTTCAGAAATGGGCCTTGCTATTGTTTCTGTTAAGCTGCTGCTACTACTGCTATGAGGTAAGGGAGGTTTTAGACTGACTAAAACCATTGACTGCTACTGCCAGTTGCAGCAGCAGTATCAGTCACCTGCATGCTTGGCTCTTTAGATCTTTTTCTGCTGCTACACAGAACTCAGTGGAACCCTGCCTTTTCTCTCCCTTTCTTAGTCCCTTATCTCTGTGGTAGCTAAGCTCAGTGTCACCTTCAAGTTTCCTCCCAACCATTCATTGTAGTTTAATCTGAGCTCTTTTGAAAAGACCTGCAAAACATGTTAAATTAATATTTTGAATAATAGAGAATATAATTATATGTATTTAAAGATGGTAATGCAATACAGGCTAGGATGATTTGGGCCCTCATTGGCCCAAATTTTAGAAAATTGCATAGCAATTCACTTTTATTCTTGTCTCTGAATTTCTCTTCATTTTTAAAATTAAATGTGAGTGGAAATCATTGTCTTTTTTGCTGTTAGTGCTTAAAAAAATACAACTTCAAAGAAGAGATGAAAGAGTCCATTGTGTAGCCCAAGACAACTGTCGTAGTTGAATGTAAAACCTTGTTTGGGTCCATTATAATCTGTTTTGCCAATAATGTTATGGACTTTTAACAACTTATATATGAGTGACTTTTCTACTTAGTAACAGAATTACAGGATTACTTAAGCCACATGCTATTCAGTAGGAGGAACCTTGAAAGAGTTATTGGTTTGCAACACTGTGTAACGAGTAAGTTGTGCAAAATAAGTATTTTTTACTCCAACATCCATTATGGTCTTTTTCGAGTGGACGCATACTGCTGGATGAAGGTCTAACATACTCCAGCAATTTTTGCTTTCTAGACTAGCAGCCTCACAGTCCATATGATCTTTCATATATTTTCTCTGCACTAACTTAAAAGGTATGACTTTTTCCATAAGTAGTGTATATAATGAATAATAACAAAGTATGCGTTCTCATTCAGGCAAAACCTCAATAAACTTAACTGAGCAAAGCATATTAAAAAATTGTAAAAATTGTTCTTCATTTTTTTCTGAAGTATCTACTGATACTATGCTGAATCTGTGTTTACATTGGTTCGTATATGAAGAGAGCCATCTACCCTTGTGTAACTTGCTGATTAATAAGAAAACTAGTTGCAGTGGAGAAATGACAACTTTGCATGTGTGAGGAGTTCTAAACTTAGGCTTGGTCTAAACATTTCAGAGTTGGAGTACATGACTATATGGGGCTTCATCAATATTTATTCTAGAAGAGGACTAATACTTTGCCAATTTACCGTTACAGTGCTTTGAACATTTCTTATTCAAGGTTCTTGAAGAGTTTATGTTGATTAAACCAGCTATGCTGTGCATACCTTGGGAGCAAAATTCATATAGATAAATTATGTTCATATGTTCATATAAATTTTAGTGGTGACTAAAGCTATAAAACGTTAGCTATTATAACTTTTAACATTTTTTCCAAAAAGGTAAAGAATACTATGAAAAATCATACTTTTTACAAGTTAATTTAATGTTTATTGCATCCAGTTGTGTTTGGGAAGACAGACACCTTCATAAAGTCTGCTATTTTAGATGACCTGTGTCTCCAGTAATCAACTGCAGCTTTTCCTTAGACTGAATGGAAAAATATTTTGTAAAAGTCATGCATTTGTCTCAAATTTGTGATTTCTTGACTTATTATTCATGTGAAAAAAGTGTAGCTTTATTGGGGTATAAATTGAAGCACAGAGTTTTAAATAATTACACAAAAGTTTTCCAGTGCTAATAATCTACTGGCATGGGTGTGAAATACAGAATATATTTTCATAACAGATAATGCTGAATGACGGCTAAAGTAATTATATAAGAGATACACAAGTATTAAGCTTCTCCGTTACAATCACTGTGACAGGAACCAGTCAAATGGCCTACTTGACATATTAACTATTTCCATTTTTTCTTGTGGTTTTTATTCATCTAATCATAACATCAATTACATGGATAAAAAAACCACTTTGAGTATGTGTGGGAAGCCTGCTTCACAAAAGTTCCTGATTGATTTGTTGTCATTGATCCAGTTTTATGGGATATTCGATATAGATGAAACAAAGAAACCATGCAATTTTTCATAGTCTACAATGAGTGACATTATTAAAGTCTGGCTTCTACTTGCTGACCACTCTTTAGGTTTTTTGTCACTGTATGTTAAATTCATGTAGATTGGCACAGCATGATTCTTTTCCTGTACTCCAGTTGCATAAAGATAAAAAATAACTCCTTTAACTAATCACAGAATATTAAAATGTTTTACTCTAATTCAGTGCACCTAATATCCTGCCCTGAGCCATGTAGAATTTATCAAAGTGGCCAAAACTCGAATACTTGACAAACTGACCATCTGCCAGCTTCTCTTTGATTTGTAATGCAGAACATAATGTCTAGTATTCGCAAACTTTAGTGCCTCTCCAAATATTTTTCCCTTTTTATTGCAGCAAAAAGGGACATGCTTTGAAGGCTCATCCCTTCTCTGAGTGGACTTGGTAAGAATGGAAGTTCAGCAAGAGCAGCCTCTCAATGGGGTGATGACGAATGTTAATTATTCATAGATTAATCATGTGGAAGAGAAGATGATATCACTGGTAAAAAGCAGTATGTCACAGCTTCCCAGACTAAATAACAGTGACATTTGCAAATAGAACCATTGGGCTAAATGGTAAAGATTTGAGACCTAACTCTTATTTAACATTCAGAAATATTCAAGCCCCTTCACTGAGTGGGGGCAGCCTAAAAGATAAAAGATCTCTCTTTGTAATCATACGGAAAATTCCAGGGGTGAGAGCTAGACCAAAAAAAAAACAAACAAAAAAAAACCCCAGGTAAAAAAACCTCAAGGTGAAGGAACATAAGAACATCACGACAGCTGCTAAAATTTCAAGTTAGTGACATGTTTTCACCTATCTAGATGCTGCTTGGTTGTTTGGTTCTCCTTTCCTGTTGTAAATCAGCTTGAGATACTTAAGTACTAGAAGACTGAACCACTGTTTCTTATGGAATCACTGTAGTTGTTTCAGTAATAGCAAACTCTTCAGGTATTCAAGTAAATACCATGCGTAGTTCCACTGCAATTATATGATAACCTGTCACAAATAATAAATATCCACTATATAGCATTTAAAAGTCTCATCTAATGATTCTCTTAATCTTTGAGAAAGACAAAAACTCTCTATTTGCATGAGAGTACCTTTAGAAGATCATAAACACCTGTATTTGTGAAGGTGTATTGATGAAGGGCTTAGAGTGGAAGCTGTATGAGGAGAGGCTGAAGTCACTTGGATTGTTCAGCCTGGAGAGGGGGACACTGAGAGGAGGTCACATCACAGTCTAAAACTTCCTCACAAGGGGAAGAGGAGGGGCAGGTGCTGATCTCTTGTCCCTGGTGACCAATGATAGGACCAGGAGAAATAGCAGGAGGATGTGCCAGAGAAGGTTTAGGTTGGACATTAGGAAAAGGGTCTTCACCCAGAGGGTGGTGGAGCACCAGAACAGGCTCCCCAGGGAGGCAGTCATGGAACCAAGCCTGACAACATTCAAGAAGCATTTGGACAACTCCCTCAGACACATGGTCTGAATCTTGTGATTGTCCTATACAGGGACAGGATTTGGACTCGATGATCCTTGTGGGTCTCTTCCAACTCACAACATTCAATGATTCTATGCAATATAATTAGAAGAAAATATTTATACCAGATAGCAGTGAAATTACTTGCTCGTTTGCTGCTAATGCGTGAATAATGATTACTACCCTGTAATGTCAGTGAAAGAAAGCATTTCGCAACATGAAAAGAAAAAACCTGAAAGAACCTCACTCAGCTGTATGTTTTTCAGTTTCAAGAGCACAAAGTCCTATATTAACTTCCCTGAAGCCAGAGTCTGTAGCCTGTATAATATGCATTTGTTAAGGGACTGGGGAGAAATAAGTCACCTCCTTGTTTCCCTGTGACAACTAACAGTATTTATGGTATATCTGCAGAGCTTCTGCTATTCCTCTGGATAAATCATAGTAGGCCCAAACATTTGAAGTATTTTTTTTTAACAAATGATAAATACAGATTTATTTTTATCTCTTTCATATTTTTAAAGCCTTTAGTGTTTTAAAGATTTCTCCATCACCTTGAAACCTAACTTTAGGGTTTTTTAATTGACATTGTCTCAGAATTACATGCTTCAAAGATTAGGTACTTTCAAGGAAAACAAAACTAGCATTGCAGGACCTGGATAAGAGGTATGACATACAGTCATGTGAGAAGGCAAAGAGTGAATGGACAAAAACAGGCACTTCTCTCTGACACGCCAAGCAAAGTGGGCACTGTAGGAAATCATGTTTCATTAGGTCTGTACAGTATATCCCTTCAAGAACAAGGAGGTAGGCTGTTACTGTCTATTTCTGTTTCCTCTCAAAATACCGAGTCCACACGTAGGATTTGTAGGAAATCAAACAGCAGTTCAGTCTGTTCCATCATAGCTTCAGAAAGCCATGAAAATAATTTTACTGGAAAACATTTCATTGAGGAAGGAGACAAAGAGGTGGTATGCTTGTATGTGTGAGAAAGTGAGCAAAACCCCTAGAATGGGGGAGACTATTTAAAACTTTTCATTAAAGTTTCAAAGAATTCCAATGCTCTATGGCATGGCTGTGGATCTTTGTCAGATGAGAAATGTCAGAAACTTACAGAACTGGCCCAGATTTGCTTACTTGCCTTTTTAATGTCTAGGTGTTTATATGAGTACTTCATTTGTTGGGAAGGAGCAGTGGAAACAGAACATTTTCTTTAACCTGTCAGTACTGGTTTTGAGAAAGGTGTTCTTTTTTTTTTTTTTTCTTTTTTTTTTTTCCCTTCCCAGGACTGACGTGAAAAAGGTCTCTAGGGCCAAGAATTTTTCTGTGACTATTTCATAGAATCATCATAGAATGGTTTGGGTT
>NW_010301645.1:0-1268 GCF_000700745.2 Antrostomus carolinensis
AGGGGTCCGGGAAGCCTGGACATTCTTCAAGAATTAAAGTCTCAGAAGCAGACTGTCCCTCTGTGCCACAAGATGAACTGATGGGGAAGATGACTGGCCTGGCTAAACAGGGAGCTCTTGCTGGGACTCGGGGAAAAAAAAGGAAAGTTTACCATCTCTGGAAGAGGGGCAGGCAACTCAAGAAGAGTACAGGGACCTCCTTAGGCTATGCAGAGAGAAAATTAGAAAGGCAAAAACCCAGCTAATACTCAATCTGGCCACTGTTGTTAGAGATAACAAAAAGTGTTTTTACAAATACATTAACAACAAAGAGAGAGGCAAGGAGAATCTCCATCCTTTATTGGATTCAGAGGACAGCATTGCCACCAAGGATGAGGAAAAGGCTGAGGTACTTAACGCCTCGTCTTTAATAGTCAGATCAGTTATCCCCAGGGTATTCAAGCCCCTTAGCTGGAAGATGGGATTGGAGAACAGAATAAACCCCCCATAATTCAGGAGGAGGCTGTTTATGACCTACTACACTACCTGAACACTCACGGGTCTATGGGGCTGGACAGGATCCATCCAAGAGTACTGAGGGAGCTGGCAGAGGAACTTGTCAAGCCACTCTGCATCATTTATCAACACTCCTGGCTAACAGGGGAGGTCCCAGAAGACTGGAGGCTTGTCAATGTGAAACCCATCTACAAGAAGGGCCAGAAGGAGTATCCAGGGAACTACAGACCTGTCAGCCTGACCCTGGTACCAGGGAAGACCAGTTCATCTGGAGTGTGCTTATGTGGTACATGCAGGACAACCAGGGAATCAGGCCCAGCCAGCATGGGTTCATGAAAGGCAGTTCCTGTTTGACCAACCTGATCTATTTCTATGATCAGGTGACCTGCCTAGTGGATGAGGGTAAGGCTGTGGATGTTGTCTACCTGGACTTTAGCAAGGCCTTTGACACTGTCTCCCACAGCGTTCTCCTAGAGATGCTGGCAGCTGAAGGCTTAGGCAGGTGTACTCTTTGCTGGGTAAAAAACCGGCTGCATGGCCAAGCCCAGAGAATTGTGGTGAACAGAGCTAAATCCACTTGGCAGCCAGTCACAAATGGTGTTCCCCAGGGCTCAGTTTTGGGGCCAGCACTGTTTCAATTATCCATATGAGGGAATTGAGTGCACCCTCAGTAAGTTTGCAGATGACGCCAAGCTAGGCGATAGTGTTATTGTGCTTGAGGGTAGGAAGGCTCTGCAAAGCAATCTGGACAGGCTGGATTGATGGGCTGAGGA
>NW_010301646.1:0-15724 GCF_000700745.2 Antrostomus carolinensis
GTTAAAAATCCAACTGAATGCTTTTCTGTGCAACCTGTTTGTAGGGAACCTGCTTTAGCAGTGGGGGTTGGACTAGATGATCTCCTGAGGTTCCTTCCAACCCCTGTGATTCTGTGATCTGAATCATCTAGGGATATCTTGGAAATGATGAGTAGATGCTGAAAGATAAATGTAATCTAGGATTCTCTAGTGGGAGTTTCCATCTCACACTGTAGTTTAATGAAGATGCCAGTAGCAAATCCTAATATTTTAACTGAAGGCAAGGACACTTATTTTTATACATCACATAGACTCCACTTTATGAGCTGCTGGTTTTCATATATGCAATAAAAAGCCTCTTGGCTAAATACAGACATTGGAATAAAGTGTCAGTTAACAGTAATTTCATCCCTCAAGTGTTTGTGCCCGTATAACCTAATGAAGAAAGATTATTTTAAGATAAGAGGACTGAAAGGAAGAAAAAAAGTAAAAAAGGAGAAAATAAAAAGGACAAAGAAATCACAGTGTTGCACAGAACCAAAACATCCAATTATGCTTTGATCATGGCTTGAATTTTAAATGTTGCTGTCATCATTATTTTATATTGCACAACTTTTTCAGTGATTACTTGATATCTGTGATATATGTCAGATGTACAGAAAAACAATGCATGTTATAGGCAGAAGTAGTAGCTTATCTTGCAGACATAATAAAGCCCATCTCTCAAAAATTATTGAGAAGCCTGTCAACAAAGCAAATCCAGCACGGAGTGGAAATGAGGCATAATGCTTAATTCCTTCAATCAACATTTTCCTGCTTGCCAGGAGCACCTCTCTTGGGTAGGCTGACAAGGTGCAAGCTAATTTACAGATCCAGGAGGAGTCAACTGCATCTGGATAGCACTGCTCCCATGTTAATTAAGACAAGACTGAAAAGTAAAGTTCACTCAGAAATGGTAGTGAGGGAAAAAAATAACTCAAGGAAACGTTGACTGTTATGAAGAACAAACAACAAAGTGATCATCAAATCTTCCTATCAGTCAAATTACTGTTGTTTCCAGATTAAAGGTTTCCACTCTCACACTCGTTTCTATGTACAGCATTCAAAGCCATATGGGAACACCAGACATTAGGCTCTAAAGCTGGAGGGCAGAGAGGAACCAATGAGCCCTGCATAAAGCTGGCTCTCTGGAACATGAAGGCTCCTCTCTTTGGACAGGACCCTCTGCAAGTCAGGCCTTCACCTGCATACCAAAGCTTGCAAAATGAAGCAGCTATCTCACAGAGCCTCTAGGTACCAGGAATATTTACACAGGAGGAAACTGAGGATCAAAGAGCTGCCCAAGCATTTTAGAGGCTGTAAACATTTTGTGACTGAACTCATGAGATAGCACTCATGGTACACAATAAGCTACTTAGAGCCATAGAATTTATCATGTATAATTTACCTCAATTTTACCTGTCATTTCTGCTTTATAAAAATGGCAAAGATTGCAGAAAAGAACCAGTCAGCATTTTGTATCTCTAAACTTCCACCTCCCCCAGTGCGGGGTGCAACTCAGCTTCCAGCTTGAATTTAGGCAGGAAAACACACAGAAGATGAGGGCATCCCTGTGGGACTCACAGGGGAGCAGGGTGAAGCATTCTCATCCTGTCTGACATGTGGGACTATCTCCTGTGACTCTTTTGGTGTTCTGTGGCATATGCTGTCTTAAAAACCTGATATTATTTTGTGTTTTCTAAACGCATTTTCTAACTAATATTTTCTATTTAACTACTTTTTTCCCTCATCGAGTAATATTTTCAAACTAACCAGTTTTTCTACTAACTAATTTTGTAATACGATTCACAGACACACAACAACTCTCAAGAACCTATCCAGTTACAACCTAGGTTCAGTTAATGTGTTACAGGATAAAGAAAGTAATAGGATTAAAGTTAACAGAAGCTCCACTTACATGTTTTCAGAGCAGAATCATTGTTAATAAATCTTTAAAATAATACTGGTATCTCACTTCAAAATTAAATAATGAATCACTGTGTAAACAAAAGAAAACAAACACTGCCTTAATTTTGTTTTTTCTTGGAAATATATTTATTTACTCTAGCTAGCTAAAATAAAGACTTATTTTCTTGTTCTCTCACTCCTTCCCACAAGTGATCAAAGGTGTTTGTCATGTTTCACCATTTACCCAGAACAGCAGGGTGTCCCTCACCAGTCTGCTCCTTTCAGATCACTTATGTCTGCTGGAGAGACAATTCCTTTCAAAAAAACTCAGTGCGTGGTAATAGTCAGGTCTTTCACTGACCCTTTCTCCAGACTGTTGGTTCTCAGAGCACACAACATTATTTAGAACCTGTTTTCCTTGAGAGAAGCATGCTGTTTTTCAATCTCAAACTGATTCATCTCTTTCACATCATGCCTCCATGACACCAAACAGTCTTAGAAGCAAAGCAAAAAAAAACCACGCATTTCTTAACACATAAGCTTTGGGTACACTATTAGGAACAGGAGAGTTTAAGAAAAAAATAAAATTCAACATTGTTTGACCTGTCAAGGGATATGTGCACTACTCAGACATCACCAAAGACTCCTTCCAAGACCAAGCAGTTTGTTGCTTAAAACCAATTTTTCCCTTGCAGCTCCTTCAGCCTGCCAGTCACCTCCTTCTCTTCCATTCCAAGCTGCTTCCCTTTCATGACACCACTCATAGGCTCAAAAATTGAGAGATCAGCCTATATACATCATGTATATATTTGTATAGTAAAACATGGCCTCAGCAAACAGTCACAATATAAATTAATAACTAGAAGATGAAAATTTTTTATAATTCATTCTACATTTGATTGCAAAGCACCTACCTGAACATATCTCCTAAGCCTTTCAGCATTCCTTTCTTTGCCTTAATTTTATCCTTTTCTTTATCTCGATCTTTCTTCTTTTCCTTTCCAGCCTTTTTTCTGTCGCCTTTATCTTGGCTTCCATTCATCTGTCTCTCCAATGAGTGGGATGGCTGGTCACTTGCTGTGGACACAGATTCTCTACCAGATCTTGAGCTCTCTTCTGTGTCTTCCTCCACTGAAAGCACATATTAAGAAACATCAGTGGGATAAGAACAAACAACAAGGGCAGGCTTTTTCATATACTGCACACTGTATTTTGAAGCAGGATATATGCACAACTACAAAATGCTCATATTGTTTTTCAAAATCACTATCTCTTCATGTGGAGGTTTCTTGGAATGTTCATTTGTACTATTAAACTCCTAAAAGCAATGAATTCACCTTTGCAGAACGCTCTGCAAAACACTATTCGTGCTTTGTGGGTACTCTAACTAATGTACGGATTAATAAAGAGGATTAGCAAAGTGATGTTAATTGGCCCATTTTGTTTCAGTATCCAAATGACTTGAGGAGAGCTTTAGAAATATCTGCAGGAAGAAACAACAGCAGTGCAGCATGCTCTATCAGTAAATTCATAGTGATACTCTCATAAAACCAGGAAAGTCATTAAGGATTGTTAACCTTCAATACAAGCCTTAACAGACTTTTTCTTCTGCTTCAAGTAACATAATGGTTTTGTCACACTACTTCATTTCCTGGAGCAGTTTAAAACACATCATGCACCTTATTTTTGTTCTTGGTTGAGATGAGGCAGCCTGGGAAGTCTGGGTGGGAAGATTCCATTCAATGGAACAAGTAAAATCTTTTAAGGGCATATAATATGTTCTTTCTCTGTTTTTAAACCAAGACCAATACTCCAAGAATCCTAAAGTATACCAAGGGTTAGATTTAACAGAGCACACGTACTTCTGAAAGTTTGAAAGAAAAATGACCAAAAGAAACAATCCATTCAAAAGCTGAAAACTCCCCCAGTAGCTCAGTGAGAAAGAAATCAAACACTTCAAGCTCATGGGTCAGAATCCTGCAACCATTTTGACTTAACTTACAGCCAAGTCAAAAAATTACACTGCACGGCTGGTGAAGCTGTGACCTTCCAGGAGCTCTAAAATTTCATAGCATCACATCAAGTAAGGCTACATCATCTCCCAGTTTTCCAACAGACAGCATGATGCAGCAGTTAGATCACAGATGCATACTTTGTGCTGTCTCCTGTAGCTCTAATCAATACAAAGGCTCCAAACAACTTCTGGCAGTTCAAAACTACAGTTTTTGAATATACATAACCTATGGAAAAGATTTATTTATTTATTTATTTTACTCAATAAGATTTGGAAATGGCCATGGCTTATAGAAGGAAAAAAAGAGTAATTTTTTAGTTTAGCGTATGTTTACTACTTTTTATTATTCTTACTAATATTATCGTTTCTAGACCTCAGCCTCTCTTCTACAGCCAATAGAAGTGTGTAATTCTTTAGAAATTTCTCACACATAGACTACTGTAGAATATAAAATTGCTTTTCTTAGTCATAAACATATTCACCTTACAAGTAATTCATGGAATATAAAAAGTCTACAAATTACTGACTGAAAGCCATTCGATATTGTCTCTTCTCTCTCTCAGACACTTGCCTGCAAAAAACTGTTTATTCATTAATATTACAATACACAGACCTGTTCAACAGACTTAGAACTTATACACTGAGTATCGCAAGATTTCTATAAATATTCTCCAACCCTGGGAGATCACATAAACATATTTCAAGAAAAAAATACCATGTCAGATAAATCTCAACATTAATAACTATTTTTGAATCTCAACTAGTGCTCTGAAGTACAAACCACCAGGAAAAAAAAAGGAAAAATACAGAAAGGCAGGTATTGGCATTTCACGTTAACTTGTCTTCAGGACCGCTATGAGCTAAGCAGATGACACAGCTTCTCAACTGTAGGCACAATTTTAATATTCAGATAATTGTATTTTAGAAAATTAATACGCCTTTCCTTATGTGCTCTGCACTAACTGTACTTGTACTTTTTTTAGTCACAATGTTTCTTAATCAATGTCTGGGATGATATTTAGTTATTAAAAGAGTAGTAGAAAAACACATTGGAATAGAGATGCTAATTTTTTGCATGTCAATTTATAGCTACAATCTGTTCCAGTTTAAACTAACTAGACATTTAAAAGATTGTACTTGAAAATGAATATAATTAGTAAAAAAAAAAAATGCATTAAATTTCTGACAAATTCTGAAGTCAAATGTTTACTTGGTAGTTCATTGCTAGACTTTTAAAGATGAATCAGTTTTGACCTGTGGTTGTTCATATACACATAACAATACATTAAATTAATCCTAAATATGTATTAAGTGTACTGTGCTATGCTGAGTTGCTGAACAACTTGTCATAACAATGCCTCCTCTTATTATTTATTTTGCATATTCTGTGGAGATAATATTGCCTCATTTCCACACTTGTGCTGCAATAAATATTTGTCTATCATACACAGTTTGCTTGCAATTAACTTGGTAGCTTAGACTGAGCCCTAGGGTGTTTGTTCTCTTGGAGTAAACATTGGTGTCTCCACTGGAGTAAAAAGATTTTGAGTTTTCTTAAAAGGACTCAACATGAAGAAACTCATTTCACTTTTATGCAGCACAGTCATTCTGCAATTAACATACACCTAATTACTAGTGTTTAGAACAAATGCAAATGCTGCTCAATTAAAATTCAAGCCCAGACTACAAATGAAACTTCTAATTTTTGTTAAGTTGCAGTAACGACATTAGGTTACTGCAAAATGCAGAATGTATTTGTTTTAGTGGTGTTATTTCCTTCCTTTCCAGCAACCCTCCCATTCAGGATGCTGAAGCCAAAAAATTAAATTGGAGTATACTTTGAACATCAATTAAACCTGAAAACTAGTGTCATTTTATGAACCATACTGTACTATGGAGAACTATACAAACAGGTATTATGAAACTGTTTTCCTAATTAGGTCATAAAATGGAAAAGATGCACATGAGGAATCAAAGCTACTTAATGTGAAGCTATTTTGCCACTAAGCTTCTAGACCTCGTATTGTGATATTTAATACAGCCCTAGATTCTAGCAATTAAGATTCAGCAAAAGATTAGAAAGCTTTGTCGATCCCTCCCAATCCAAATGCTTTGTTCTCAGTCAAGATGCTAAAGATAAACATTTTGCTTCTAGTCAGCTATTTCAAATATTAAGTAAAAAAAATAAAGCAGGAAAATTGATCTGTAAAAGCTGAACACCCACACCTTTCCACAAATGTTACTTCTTTACAGCCGTTAAAACTCATGCAGCTTCTCAAATACTTTTAAAAATGTTACCCCAGAACTGGTTACTGCTCTCTGATTTTCATCCTACATTTATTTAGTAATTTAATGGCATATTGTTCCAAGGATAGCACATACGTTAAGAAGAATCAGTCCCTTTGCCACGTACGCTACCTCTATTTTTATAGCTTTTGTATATGGGGTGATGATATGTTAACAATCCCTCTATACAATATATTGCAGTGCTACTATTTGCTACTCCAAATAAGAGTCACTGTCTGGAAGAAAGAAGCACTCTTAGCACTGGAACACTTGGAGCAGAAAGGGGAAAAAAATTCAAGACAAATGGGCAACCTCAAGGGCATCAGGAAACTGACCACCAACAGGTTTGTCTGGGTTTTATAATGAGAGAAAGCCGCATTTTCATTTTAAACAATTATAGAATAATTAAATACAATTTAAAAAAACTTAGGCAATGCCATTATGGCAGCAGTGAGGCAATAGTTATGTTAGGACCAGGTTGTTAAATTAATTTCTGCATATTCGTATGTGCCCAGGCTTTGTCCAGCTGTAGACAATATTTGGTAAATTCTCTGGAACCTGAGGCCACATGTAATTTACACAAAGTGGAGAAGACTACAGTG
The DNA here is from genome assembly GCF_000700745.2 of Antrostomus carolinensis. Taxonomy (NCBI): domain Eukaryota; kingdom Metazoa; phylum Chordata; class Aves; order Caprimulgiformes; family Caprimulgidae; genus Antrostomus; species Antrostomus carolinensis. The sequence continues at coordinate 6,829 of NW_010301646.1, forward strand.
CTTTCCGTTTTAACACAGACATGTTTTCAGAAAGACAGACCTGAGGACCTAGCATTTTGTGATGCTCCCAGGCAACATATGGCTGGGCCAGCCCTTAAGCTCCTATGGCCACTGTGAGAAGGAGAAGACCTCAAGGACTGAGTTCTGTCCAATCAACTAACTATGTTTGCTTTGCTACTTATTTACTTCTATTAATCTGGCACTGCAGATTTCTGGATTACTTCTTAGATGTTTTATTGTAATATATGGAAGCTATTAAAACACATGTAACTCAACAGAACATGCAGTTCTATGCACGTAGCTTGGTCACACTTTGCTCAGCCTTTCTCTGCCCTTTGAGATTTGAGAACAGCCTCACTCTTGCTCTCCCATGACACTGAGAAGGCTTTTGGTCCACTAGTGCAAGATGACTTCATCCATATGGAGAGATGAGGGTAAAGACTCACCCCATGGCCTTGTGATATCAGCAAGAATGCTTTATCTGGTTTCCGCTACTCCCATCCAAAAGATACAAAGGCCACCAAATACTTCCTTGCTACTCTCTATGCATTGCATCAACAAGCTCAAAACCCCTTACAGTAATCTCATAAACCTGTACTCACCTAGAAAGCGTTTCACGACAACACTTTTGCTATATTTTTGACAAAATGAAGTTAAACCATTTGTAACTTCAGGATAAGCCTTGGGTATCTGATGCCTCAAAACAGGCTATTACTATCAGTGGGCTCACAGCAAACAAGACCTTTTAGAATAACATGGTCTTATGTCCCAAAAGACCATAGGTCTGCAGTCTGGGAGAATGATCCCATTTTCTCATACCTATTCTTCTACTGGCCAGAAACAGATTGACAGCCAGCAGTACCAGACCAGCACTTAGCCTCATTGCTGCGTGAAATTGCTAGGTGCTGGAAAAGTGAAGCAGAATTAATGCCATCTGTAACTACCTTTGAGAAAAGTGACTGGCAAAATGACCTCTCTTGCAGAACACTTTTAGAAACAGGCAGATTTAAAAAAAAGAAAAAGAGTTTTAAAAAAATGAAAGCGTGATTACACAAGTAGCTTATAAAAGAATATCAGGGAATGATGCTTATGAAATAGACTTTTTGAAATTAAAAAAAATAAATAAAAAGAGCATAGAGTGAAAAATCTCTTTTCAAGCCTTTTCTGTTAGCATTCAGGCTAAATATTTTACTACATTAAATTTCCCACCATCATCTTCATTCATAAACTTCTAACTACCTGCAGGTTGATTAAAAAAATTCTGCTGGTGTGTGACAAGTTGAAAGTAGTACAACATGAAGGTTAAAAATTCAATGATTTTAATACAACCCCTGATTGAGGTAATTTACCATTCATATTATTTTCATTCAGTATGAGTTGTCATTTTACCAGCCCATTCTTACATAGTTCAATAATGATAAGGTTAGCTTTGAAGTGATTCTTTTATGTTAACGACATTCTCCACATGTTGGGTCATACTTTGGGTTAAAGAACTGAAAATGTAAATGAACACCCATTAGGACGGGTAATAGCTGATCATTAACTTTATATTTTATTAGATCTGCCAGCCTTACTCACTCTAATTAAAGGACAGTGATTTCTTTTTTTCCTCCAGACACTACAAATGTGCTCTTTCAAAGTTAGAATGCACATATTTTTGTACCACGAATTCAGTGGTTTTTGTACTTCTGATTTTTTTTTCTCATTTTCATTAGTAAATTAATTATCTGTCTTACAGAAAATTTTCATAGTAATTTAAGTATACACACTCCTAATAATTTTATTTCCTTATTTTAGAAAGAAAGGAAGCTGCAGTGTTGCAATCTGTTAATACATATGAAGGTAAAAAGCCTGAAAAAGACAAGTTAGTTATATTCTTTTAAAATCCTAAAATTATCTTCTACTAATTTTAATAGCTTTCTAAAGGAATTAACCTACATTGTTAACATTCTTTGTGTACAGCAGTAGTTTACTTACAAGTTTCCATGCCTTCATCATCATCATCTGCTACAGGTTTATCATACGATTTGTCTATGGCGGCTCTGAAGCTCTCATTGCAGCCTCGTCCTCGGATAATTCGTGGGCGTGGGCGGTGGAAGGGAATATCACCATTCAGAGTCACCTCAGCAACGGCTGTCTGCAGACTTTCCAGCGAGCTGGATTTCTTCAGACCTAATGAAGGCCCCACATCTCTGGTTGGGGAACCTTAGGGGTTTAAGGGTTAAAAAAAAAAAAGTAATTAGACTCAGTATTGAGAACTGCATGCTTGATTATGCATATCCATCCTGAAAGTCTTTTGAGACACATTTAACATTATTCACATCATCTCTCAATAATCTGTAGGGAATTCTCCACAGATTTGTTGGTCTCAGAAGTGAATGAGTATGTCAAGTCACAGTCAACGAAACCGACAACATTAGCAATGTCTGGCTTTTCAAATCATTGAAGAGAGACCAACATCCATTACTATGATTTTAACAATTTGAATGATAAAGTAATCATGGGGCTTTAAAAACATAGTTCATAAAAAAACCCCAGCAGAGATACATATCTAACGGCATCAAACAAAACTATTAATTATTTTTGTTTTGAGCAGAATATTTCATCTGTACTAGCAACTGATGAACAGAGAGCGGATTATGGGCATGAATCCTATTGTGTTTAGAGTAACAGTCTTGCAAAGTAGCCTGACTTCTGGCTTCGAAGACATGTTGTTTGCTTTTAATCGAGTTTTAAAGACTTGCATCAAATTGGTAACAATTTCATAATTAAATGCTTCTGAGAAATATCAGTTGACTTCCTGGGATTTTGTGAAGGTCTTTAAAAATAATATGTGGAAAGGACCCAATTAGTCAGGCAATACCAGTTATCCAGCTGGTAAAGAAACGCATTCCTGGCAGTCACCAGGTTAAAGTTTGGACAGCACTACAGCTGGGGCTGAGGGCAGCTCTTAGTGCTGCAGCATGTCCAGAGGGGCCAAGAAAGTCCCAGAAACTATTCTGCAAAAGCCTTTCCCCATCCTGACTTTTCTTCTCAGGTTTGTGGACTAAATGTCTAACCTTTGCTTTTAGAAACACACACTCACAGTGCAAATCAGCTGACAACTGCACAATTAGTTCTCACATTATTGTTGAAAGTAGGAGAGATCTTACAGGGGGGAAAAAAATCACTACATTTAGTTGAAGTTATTTTATTCAAAAGTGCAGTATAGTCCTGGACAGATTTTCCACAGGATCTGTAGCTAGAGAAAGATGGCGTGGGACATCATCATCATCACAGCTACATTTCCTGAAGTTATGAGGCTGGAGTCCTCGCCTACAAAATGGAAATCCACTTCTCTACCCAAAGGGAGCAGAACAGAGAAGGGAGTTGTGGAAATACAGCAGTCCCAGGTGGTGGGCTGTTAATCCATTAATATCACTGTCCTCATCTGACAGAGGCACAGAAAGGTAAATTCCAAAGCCAGCCAGCACTGAGAGAGAGACAAGAACTAAACCCCCAGGAACACCAAACCAATGAACAACACATTTGTAAGCAAGGTCAGGAGTGAATAATGTGATAAAGAAAAATTCTCTTTTTAAAGTATTTATCTCAGAATAATACAAAGCTTTGGAGTTGATCTCTATTCTGGTAGATATTAAGAGGGAGAAGAAAGATTGTATCTGTCACTGTTCTTTAACAAAAGTATGTGGAGTTACCTTACTTTGGGGACAATTGCCACTACACTACTAAAAACAGTCTCTTTCACTACTACGTATTGGGTAGGGAGGAATGGGATTGCTGCATCTACAGAAGGGATGCAGAATAGCAGCACGGCAAGTCTTCTCCATGCTCTTTGCTAACTTGGTGCGAGATAGAGCAAGGCAGCGAATGCTCTAATTTTCCATTCAGCTATTAAAAGTCCCTCAGATCAAATAAATTCAAACAGCAGCTGTCAAACTATTCCCCTTCAGCTGCCCTAAAGATAAGATGAACTTGTATATAAAAATAAAACAAAAATCCTCTTTCACAGCTCCATGCAACTTCCACAATTTGGTTCTCCCAGTGGTCTGAAGTCCTGCTGTTCAGACCCTCAGCCTGAAATAAACCCACCTAACAGATGAGAAATTTTATCTTGGTGAATCCACACCTCCTAGAAGAAGCCACCCTCACTCAGAGTCCATACTTGTTGGAGGGCAGAGGGTCATGAGGGTGGTTGGGGGCATAGTGCAGCTGCTGGGGTGAACAAGAGCACCCAGCTGGGACAAGGGGGGTTTGATGGCTTTCCAGCTGTGCAAACAAACTGCAGCCCAGGTTCACCAAGCTTCTGAACATGGGCTGGAGTCTAAGGCAAGTATTTTTCCATAGCACTCTCTCTACCAGGTAAAAGAACTACAATTTAGACAGTGTCCTACAAAACTGTTAGCTCTCTCTGCCAGAATCTGCTATTCCTCTCCTAATGCCTGCAGAATACAAGGAATGAGATTTAATTTTGTGGTGTTTTTTTTTACTTTTTGAGATTGTATTTTGTTAAAAACAGTCCATGAGACAGGAAAAACAGATGTAACATTTTGAAGGAAAAAAGAGGAAATGGGACAATCATATATAAACCAGCTGTTTGACAGATTCAATTTCATATACAAAAGGAAAGGGTATCCTCTTACATGGCAACTTACTGTAAACTTCCTCATTGCAGATTCTGCTTTGCAACCTTCTAAATTAAATAGTCATATATATCTTTTCCTAATTACTGAGTAGCTCTTTTTGTAAACAGTAATTATAAAGAAGGCATTTATGTGCCCATTTATGTTCATAAAGGACACTAAAAAAAAAATCCATTTCCTGCCACTCAGTACAGATCTTTGTGAGAACTGTATTTATATAAGTTGTACTTTCCCAAAGGAAATGCTAGATGGGATATGACCTAATGTTCCTTAAGTACTGTAAAACTAATAACAGATTACAGAAATGATAGGAATATTTATTGAACTTGGGTGTCCATGAACACAAATGTGGACAGGTTGCTGAATTTGAAAGAGGGAAATGTCCTCTTTGCAAGCAATTTAAGCACTGTGATCATAAAGCTATGTATATTTTAATACCTTCACTATCTTCTATGGCCACTTCATAGCAATTCTACTATTTTCAAAATATATAGTTAAGCATCCCTGTAAATTCAGTCAGTTCAGAATTTATTGCTAGAATTCACTAGTCAGAAAGTGAGTTGTTTACTCATAAAATGGTGAGAAACAGCAAACTTTCTTTAAAATGGATTCTGTTTAAAATTTATGAGTCACATCAAAACCTTGTTTTCTAAATACAAAAATGTCAGCATTTCCTTCCAGCCTTTACAGTGCTGGTGGTAATCATCAGAAATGTTATCTGCTCAGAACGAGTTATACTTCTATTTTGATATCAGAATTTAAAGTAGAAAAAAAGGAGAAAGACACATCTACCTAAAGCATCTTTACATGACTGAGGGATGAAAGGGATTCTTTCATCATTTTTAAAATTTCAAGTTTATCAAAATTTTCCTTTCCAACAATTTTCTTAACAAATATCCTTTGAGGTAGATTCATCCCTCCGTACCACAGCAGTGCTGCTTCCATGACTGCCACCATGCGCGCAGCATCCCCACACGCTCCCCTTACCCGCTCAGCTGTACGGCTCTACTCTACATGCCACACACCTCAATCCAGCTCTCAAGGGCTTTGTAGGATGCTCACACCACCCTGCCAAGCACAGCCCCTGCCCACCACACATGCATTTCCACTCCCTGTGTCCCCATCTGGCCAGCCCTTGGGGACAACAGCTAAGGCTTCTCCTCCGGACCACGCAACCACCCTCTGCTCATGCACGACTGCGCCGGCGTTGTGTGCACCTGCTCTCACACGGCACAGACAGCCCCCACCACATAACTTCACGTCACATACAGATCCAACAAGACATTTAAAACACATAGATCACATTAAGGCTATGTGCTGCTCCCTGCTCCAAGCCCTTTGTTTTTCCCTTGTGCTGATGTTGTTTAACAGCTCATTATGCTTCCACTTCTCTCATGTTACGTACGTGTTTATACGGTGCCTCAAATCCACTTGAGCAATTTGCAAAGGCAAAAAGCATGGTGTCAAAGGATATATGATCATTCCTTCAGTACTTCCTTCAATGACTGTTTTTAAAGGCTATAAAGCAAATTTTTCTTCAGCACTTTTTAAAAAACTATTTTAAATTATGATTTTGTTTCTTTCTGAAACATTTTTAAATCTCACGTTAAATGCCACCAGCAGCTTATGTCAAAAACTTCCTTCTATTTGATTAAACCAGTTTTTACAAAGGTACAAGGTCTACGTTATAAACACTTTCTTAAAGGACATTAGCAGTGAGCCTATTTATTTACTAAAATCTGCTCCATTAGATTTTATAAATTCTTTTATTTCTCGTTCAATTCAAAAAGTGTGACATTTTGGCTGAGAAGGCAGGGGAAGAATATAGCAAGCAACTGCATAAAAAATAATTTAGTTTTGGTTCCATTTAATGAAACATTTTATTTAAAAAGCACTGTGTAAAAATAAATAAATAAACAATTTAAATACATTTTCTGTGATTTTTTTTTTTTTTATTTCTCTTTTTCATTTTCACAATGTGTACGTGGAAAAATAACGAGCTGGAACTATAGTATGCCTGGGACTCAGTAAATGAGCCATGCTCAATTGCTACTGAATATACTTGTAACCTCTAGGATGAACTGTAAACACTGCAAGGATTAGGCACTTCAAGTGAACTACAGAAAGAAAAATAATTAAAAATCTATTACAGTAACTAGGGCTGGTGAATTCTACACTCCTTTTCAGCCAATACTATCAAGTCTAACTTTGACTGTAACAGAGTTTGTTTTTATTTTTTTCTAAAGTAAATATATCCTGAAGTTTTCTGGCTTCTAGAGTTCATTAAAACATAGTTCACCACACATTTGAAGCATCTCTTTCTTAGAACCAGATGATTTTTAAGCCAAACTACAGTAAGTGGTTTGTTTAGTAACCACATCCATCTTCAGTAACGGGAGAAATCCAGTGTTTATATACAAAACCTGGTTAAAGGCACACAAGATAAATAAAATAAAAGCACAGTAAAAGGTGTTTTTCCTTTTTTCCAGCCACTAAGCTTGCTGAGTACAAAATATGTAACTGCTTAGTCCAGATGGTTACAGTCATGCTCTTTCACCCAAGCTGTCTGACTTGTCTCTTTTTTGGAATTTAATCCAGGTGTTATACAGAGAGAACAACTACACTCTCTTAATACCACCCTCTATTAATACAACCAAAACCACCATGCGCTTTTAAACCTAAGCATCATATTTTACTAAAACACACAGGTTTTACATCATTCTAATCACATCCCATTCCAATAGGCAGGCTAATAAGAAAATAAAAAATAATTTAGGATAATTTTGAGTTTGATCTGTACCTTTTTATGCGACTAATGCTCAGGGGTAAAGGCAGTTCCTAAGCACTGATTCTTTCCATAACCATTAACACAATTTATACATTCACACTCTGATGGCTTTAATCCTTCAAAACACTCATACATTTTAATTTTGTGTACTTGTTCTCAGTTCGGAAAGCTGCAATTCTGTGGTCATATTCTGCAACATTTTAAGAGCTAAAAGATTTATGTTTTAATAAAAAATATAATTTTATCACTTGATTACTTACAGCAGCTTTTCAGTATTCCTAATTTGAGCTAAGTAATGCTATAGTGTCCTCTGGATCTAGCCTAATTAAAATAGCATTCCAAAGGTCAAAAGCTAATTTATATTAATAAATCATAAAGGTTCATAATTGCAGCTGGTGCATTATTTTAATTACTAATAAAAAATATGCTTTGAAAACTACCTCTCATTATCATTGTGTGAAACGTTAAAATTGATGGTATGTGGAAAAAGATTCTATTTACATATTCTTTTGTTCTGTTAGATGCTCAGGTTTCAGCTCCAAAGGCAAATCAACTTGCACTAATAATCTTCAGCTCCACTCAAAACACGTATGTGATGACCACTTAAGGCAAAGGTAGCAGTTTTCTAATTAATATAATTATTTCCAAGCACTGCGTTAGCACTGTAATAGCCAAACATTCGACTTTTCTACATCATCTCTCTGTACATTAGAGTTTGAAGCTAGGAGGAGATTTTCCAAGATTTTTTTGAAAGGATAAAAAAGCCAAACAACTGTGAATATGTGTTCAAAGTGTAGAAACAGGTGTCTACCTATAGTCACATGTATGACCTGCTTGAAGATACTACCCTTGATACTTATCTCCATAGAGAATTTTCTTTTTCTGTACAACTTGATTATTCACAACAATAGAAAGCAGCCATGCAAGTACTGGAATATTCATGTTTTCATGCAATGTGACTGGCAGTTCTGTAATTGTGGTAAGCTGCTTTGACCAAGGTTTCTATAGCAACAGCCTTACTGTCAATTCTTACCTGTTTTCTGGTCATCCATTGTACTGAGCTTAGTCTCGTCAGCTACTGTTAAAAGGTAAATGCATAACGGTTAGCCCAGTTAGTGCCCATGCCCCACATGCATCCAACATTCCTTCTGTTTTGCATATTGGGTTTTCAAGTTAGGGAACCTTAGCAATGTCATCCTTCATGCAAATAAACTGCAACAGTAAGCAAACATTCTGAGTAGAAATGGCAGCAAACAAGTAACCTTCATGCAATGTCAGTCATGTTCACATCACAGGCAGGTACAATATGTTATTTACACGTTAGCACATCACAACTAGTCAAGACAAGTCAATACCACCAACCTTACTGTCCCCTGAGGAAGTTGGTGAATTCAGGATTGTAGTTCAGATATTCACAATTATTGCAAGGGAGCGAATCATATTAAATTTTATTATTCTGTGTAGG
>NW_010301646.1:15747-25993 GCF_000700745.2 Antrostomus carolinensis
GTTTGATATTACTAGATTCTGCGCTTCAGAATCTAAATTCAATGGCAAAAAAACAGATGGGCTTATTAGCGATTACTTATTCTCTGTTGTTTTATCAGTTGAAATTATTATAGTAGATTGCCTGTCTTAGCCACTGCAACTTTACAGGGCTTCTGATATAAATATTAAAACTTAGGTTTCAACCAGATATCAGACTAGCCCCATTTCCTAATTCTGAATGAACTCTTAAAAAAATACTTGCATCTTTAATATCTTAATCAAAATCCATCTACAAAATGAGAGACTGTGAAGGATCTTCAAGGCTAATTGCATTATAATCAGGTACAGAGAATAATCCTGTCTACCCAGAACCATAACATGGGACAGTTTTGCGTAGTTATTCTTTGTGGATTGATAAATGCACTTTTCACCTCCATTTTAATAAGTATCTTTTATGTTTATGTATAACCATATATCCAGAGGGCTACGATAGTTAAATGTATGGACATTTACAAGTGGTACAAACAATACACAGGCCGCTTGGCCATTCACATTAAGTATAATTTACTTCACACCAGTAGACATTACGTGCAGTAATACTGCACATAAACGATGTGGTTGGAATTACATAATCTATATACTTACAACATGAAAATCGGGTTCAAATAAAATAATTGAAAAAAATCACTCACTACCTAGATCCATGCTTTTGGATTTTCGTGTTTTAACAAACTCCAACTGACTGGCATCTGAAAATTGCTTTGTACGCTTTTCTGACATGCTCTGGCGTCCAAAACCCTCTCGCTGGAAGGCAAGCACTGGATCAACATCTGGACTAAGAGTGCTGTAGGAAGGGAAAAAAATCATGCAAACATTTATCAAGATCACACAACCTTTCACTCTGCAGAGAAAAGCATTTATTTAGCACGTGACTTCTACCAGCAATAAAGTACACATTTTTAAATAAACCACTGCAAGTAGTCAGTTATACACATGATGGTTTTGTTTTACTGCATCGAGCAATTTCAGTTAAAAAGTATCAAGAATTTAACTTATGAGTTTCAATTAAAGAAGTACATATTTGGTGTACTATACATACACTATCAGAATGTACAGCCCGAACACAGGAATAATTTGAGGGAGAATAAAACAGTTCTATTTTCTTCATGAGAAACATATATTTTACTAACAGCAAATTATCAGATTTTTCCTCATCACAAAATGTTTTCAGTAAAGCATAAATGGAATCTGTCATGTCTGAAGCCCACAGACCTTTAATAAACTTCTTCATTTAAAGATTCTGCGTTAAAATTTCTCCCCACATGTGAAATTGCTTGCCAATTTTTCACAGCATCTCCTAGTTTTAACCTGGCTACAACACACAATCATATTTTTACTCATTACTTCCCTAGAGAGCAAGTATTTGCCACAATGGTTCCACCACTAAATGAGAACTGGGGGTAGCTGGACTCAGTTTTGGTCTCTTCTGCAGCTTTCTTGCATGACCTCAGCTAAGAGCACCAGGTCTTCAGTGAACATTGACTGATGTTTCACCATGCTTCATCAGAAGCATGCTGAAGACAAGATTTATTCATGTCAAACGTTGGTAGAATCATGACTACAGGAATACAGGCAAAACTTGGTGTGCAAGCTAAACCCTAGGCTTGCAATGTGTCACAGTGGCCACAATGCATGTTAAAAACAATAAAAAAAAAACAAGAAAAAAAATCACAAGATTGCTTACTGCCAATAAAGAACATGAAAGGAAATTCGCACAAAAATCTTCTTACTCCTGAAAAAGTAGAAAGTATTAAAAAGAGCCTGAATGGAAACGCAAAGAATTTAGATTTCTACTTCAGCTGGCACAAAAAATAAATCAAAAGCATAAAATACTGGAAAAATTAGTATTTTGCACCATTGTTATCTATCCAATAAGAAAAAGATCCCTCAAAATCCCCCCCTTTGATTGTTGTTGTACTTCAAGATAAAAAAGCTAAATATTCTGTCATGGAGATCTCTAAATAGACTAAAAGCCATTTAAAATATTGTATACATACATGTTACTGTTCAGTAACATGTTTCAGAATAATTATTTTCTATTTTAAGGGGTACAATACACATCTCATACCTAGTGAGAAACAGGCAAACAGTGAATTTCTGCAGAAACCAACTCATACTTTTAAATTAAATAATGTGAACACGTTTATGTATGCCATGTACTATAATTCATAGAAGCATCTTTGATCAAGAATCACCCGGGTATGAGGCACAACAGTGAACAGAGGTAAGGAGAAGTGTCCAAAGGCATCACGTACTATAAAGGATGAAAATCACTATCCGCATTACCAGGCAGCGTAGAAGAAATTCAGTCGAGTAGTGGCAGATTTACAAATAATAAGATATGCGCATGTGACAAGCATATAGTATTTAAGTGAGAGCAGGATCAGAGCTTCCATGCATAAAGTCAATGTCAAGTGCCTTTCGACTTTAATGTTTCTGGCTCAGGCTCATAATGTTTTACATTTAATTACTGCAACTATTTCAGAGATGTCTGCGCAATCTAGCAATGTTTTGAAGCATATGCTTAAAAGCTCTGATGAATCAGAGCCTGAACTCAAAAATAACTATTTAGTCCTCATCTTCACTCCCACAAAATAGGGAAAAATTATCTCCACATGATAGAAAGATAAAACAGACAAGGCCAATATACACTCCCAGCATTTACAGCAGTGCAACACATAGCTGAATAAGAGCCATCTAAGTCTGAAAACCTCCACCGAGTGACTCAACTGAACTTACAGGGTTTCAACACCTTTCATAATCAGGTCATAAATGACTTTCCCAAGGCCACACAGGAGTTTCTGGCTCACTGCTAGTCAGCCTTGTCTCTGAAGGCCAGAAAAATGTGGTTTTACTAAGCGAGAATTTTCTCTAGCAACATCTGTTAACACAGCTCATGTTAGTTAAAGATGACTGGCTTCATCTTGCCGAACAAAATGTATCCTGTGATACTTTCTTCAAAAAGGGCAAATTTCTAAAACTATTTGTTTTGGCTGTATGTTCCTTTTCTCATATAAGCTTGCTTTGATTCATATACATAAAGTTTCTAATAAAGCTGAATATAATTTTTATGTAAATACAGCATGCAAATATATATTCAACTTGAAGTCCTAAGAACAGACTAAAACTCCAAAGCTAAATAAAACTCAAAAAGGGCATCACAGCTGACAGAGAAAGCAGTGGGGTTTGCATGCACGTGGTGTCAGAAACTGGGAATTATGGAGACTGGACCCCAGCATTTCCACTGACATTGCCTTTAGGGGCTTTCTCTCTCCTTCCCTTATCTGCCCTTATCACACCTATCTTCCCTTCCATACACACTTATTAGGGGGATAATTATTCCATGTTGTCAGAGTATCCTGCATACTAAAGGCGCAACTTAGCACCAAAAATTTATTGTTCTCTGACATCACAACATTTCGTACCTTTTTACAGTACAAATATCTGAGCCCTATGTAGAGTCATCAGTTTTCACATCCTGGTTTATTTCTACTATTAACGACCCAAGAGTGTGTTTTAGTAATTAAGGAAGGAGCAGATCACAGGAGTTTGAATGCATGTACCTTGCCTAAAAATATTCAAAAGCGCCCAGGAAGATCCACAATGGGAAAAGCCAATGAACACAGAGGAGGAACTAATGCCCCTAAAAATGCCTCATTTTAATATTTTTCAACTACATTAATAAAAGACAGAATGTGAATTTAGTGCAAGTCATTAAGCAATGCCAAATGCAATTTACTATATTTTAGCATACTTAACAAATAAGATTTCTGGAATGACAGCTGATCCTTAAAAGAATGTAACCGTCTTCTGACCCTCAGTGTTATTAAAATTCCACTTATTAATCCTGTCTTATTGCCCCTTTGTTTTCATAACATTTTCATCAAGGATTAGGGAGATATTGTGAGGCTGGAAAAGCTTACATTTTCTTCTGTGATTCAGAACAGCTGCCATTCTTGTTTGGATAACCCTTCATCCATATTCTTAGTTTTACCCTTTGTGCCTTCCAGCCAAATCATACAATGCACCTTCATTTTACAAGTCTTCCTTCATCCATTAGCAGCAGGAAATTAATGCAACAATCTAATTCTACTGCTATTTACTTTTTTACAAATAGAATACATTAGATAATAAGGTGCTGAACTGTTCTATTCTTTTAAGTGCAATTGTATCTGAAGACCTTTACAATTTCTCATAAAGACACGTTTAAAGGTTTTGAATGTGATCAGTTCCACAATATGTAATCCCTATTTTCTTTACTGTTACTTTCATTTTCAAAGAAGTATACGAATAGCAAGATATGCTGCAGAAATAAATGTAAAAGCATATGCAGGTTTCAAATGGGCTCTTACTTTATGCTGTAGGTTTTTGCTCATATTCGGCTAAAAAAATTCCCTTAGCAATAAGCTACTATGTTCAGCCTTTAGTACTATTCTATTTAAACATCTCAGGTTTTCATCTCTAAAAGCTTTTTTAAAACACAGATGGACTTTTCAAGGGCCCAAATTACAGGTATGACTTGTCCAAGAGAAGAGCTGCAACATTAAAAAAATTGCAAATGAGGATGAAAAAAGTTACCCTTTTAGACAATCATTAAAACAGTGCTTAAAGTACAGAACTCAATTCCTGGACATGAGATGAAATAGCCTAATATAAAGCAAAGAAGAAGCTGACAGGTGCATATCAGCTGGCAGGTGCTATTGCTGTTTTATTAAGATATTGCTGACACATTCATAACAGGCTCAAGAGACAAGAAAAATAAGAAAATTCATATACTTCACACCATTTGGGGTAATCATCTAGCTTCAAGATGTGGCAGTGTACAGGGATGGGCTTTTATTTTGCTGTTACTACAGATAATTACAGGACTTGCAAATTAAATCTTAGATCTGTATTAATTGTACTAAGCAATAAACAGTATTTCTTTGCCAGGAATCTAAGCAACTCAATAATGGAGCTCAATGCATCTCTCATTAAGACTTTTATGCTAAAATGTATAAAAGTAAATAGAGAGTCAACATAAGATTCACAGAAATTATTTTTACTAGAGATTAAACTTTTAAGATCACTTTCCGCAGTTTTACATGTGGAAATACTACTTTCCATATTTTTAAATGTGGAACTATCACAGTACACTCCTTTTGCATGATAGTTACAAATCATATAATGATATGAAAGGTATTTCTTAACGCATAATAAAGAAAACTTAACTAGCTCTTGTTGCACAAGCATTAACACTAGGGCAAAACAAAGAGCTCCCTTGGCCTCTAAGCGGATTTTAAAATTACTGTACATTATTAGGAAAATCAAGAAAGTATACAGAAGTATTGAAAGGCTCCTAGATACATATTGGAATATTAAAAAAAAAATCTTTGTTTTATAGACTTAGAAATATTTACAGTGAGTTTTATTAATTAAAATTTTAAATTGGAATAATTCTTTCATCTTCCATAAACTCAAGCGTTTAAATTTTTCAAGGTTTTTTTTACAAAAGCTAGCTCAGTTGGCAATTAAATTAATATTAAATTATCAAATTAACACAGCTATGTACTGATTTGGTCTTAATAACAATTACTAACCTTTCCACAATTGTGCTTTGACAGAGCACAAAACTGCAACTAGAAGTCTAACAAATTATCTGTACAGACTTCCTTCCTTAAAGAGGGACAATTACCAGTTTGAAAATAGTGAATTCTAAATGTGTTGGAAAAAAACAGAAGATTAATATTAGCGGTAGCCAAAAATTAAACTAAAGAAAAGGACATAACAGCAGTCATCTCTTTTTTTCCTTCCACTAACCCATGCTCTTACCAGTCTGTTGACTCATTAATTGCAGCTTTAGCCCATCCACCAGCATCAACAGTGCCAAAACCAACATCATCATGGGAACTGGATGATGACTGGTCAGAGAGATGAGGAGGGAGTACTGACAGCCTGTCATCTTCAATAATGACAGTATCATCTTGGGGCATGTTCACCGTTGGAGACAGCTGATATTTACCTGAACAATAAAAGGGAGAAAAAAACCCCAAAACTAAATAATGGCAGAGAGTGCCTTGAATAATATATAATCACAGCTGATAAAATGTCATGTCAAACTGCAATGCTACTGATAAGAGTGACAAAACACAGATAATAAAATTAACTATGTCTCACTTTATATGCATCTTCCTATGCAGAGGTCTGAGAAGTAATATACACCAGTTGTATCTGCAGCCTACTGCAAGATCACAGAATCAGAGAAGGGTTGAGGTTGGAAAGGACTTCTCATCTGGTTCAACCTCCCCCTGCTCAAGCAAAGACACCTACAGCCAGTTGCCCAGGACCCTGACCGAATGTTTTTTGAATATTTCTACTTCATCACATCCCTGGGCAACCTGTGCTAGGGCTCACTCATGCTCACAGTGAAAAGCTGTTTCCTGATGTTCCAATGGAACCTCCTGTATTTCCCTCTGTCCATTACCTCTGGTCCTGTCACTAGGAACCACTGAAAAGCACCTGTCCCAGAAGACAGCATCTTCTCTTACGTCGAATCGTTTGGCAGAAACAAAGACTGAGTTCAATGGGGACTAACAGAGCTCATCACTTCTCCTGATGAATCTTGTCCTCATGAAATCCGAAACTTGTGTGATTGCTATTGGGAGCTTGGAACCCTTTAAGAATGCCTCCACAAAGGTAAGAACTGTGACAGGTGATGAGAAATCAGGGCTAAAGCTAAATGATTCCAAATGTTTGTTCTCTCCCTTAAAAAATAATCTGGAGGAACACATGTAATATTTGAGGAAAAAAAATCAAATTTAAGTAAGTTTCAACACTTTTCTTAAAATGCTTAAACTAGAGCCATCACATACATGAAAGAGACATAATAAAGACTCAGCGTTATTCTTTGTTCAGTAGCAGATTTTATTGGGTTAATTTGTGAGAGTAGCAGTTCAAAGATAATGTTTAGAGGATTCTTATAAACTAGTAAAGCACTATTTCCAAGTAAAAATCAGTTTTAATGTGCATATAAGCATTACAAACCCACTACCACGGCTGCTTTTATAGGGATTAAATATATAGACATAATTATACTTTCCAATAATCATTTCAATGCATAAGATTGTATAACAATTTTCAGACTGCTGTATAAAAAGTAGAAACAACTTTTAAAACTATAGAAAACTTTATGCAGCAAAACAGACTAAAAAGCCATACGGAATATCAGAAGGAATATTTTCATTGCAATGCTTTGTAACATAAGTACAGTTTAAACTGAATAAATCTGTTTTTTAAGAAATATGCATGAGATACAGAGTTCGGAGGATGAGGGTTATATAATATTACTTGGATGACAGTAGAAATATAGAATTACCATCATTTAAAATTTTAACTTGGAATTCAACAAAGGTTATTTCAGTATCTAGGAACATTAAGCTAAAACTTGCTCTAAGGAAAATAAAGATTTGCAAATCCAGATTAAAATTATTTAGTTATCTGAGGCAATGGCTAATTATTAAGTGTGAGTCTTACATATTAGCTGCACATAATTTTTAATGTGATAGAATATCTTTAAAAATAGTTTTTGATGCTTGACTTAAAAAGATCTGTCATTTAAAATGTTTAGTCCTAACTCTCACTACACACAATATTATTTCTAACGAATGCTCATGACATTACATGAATTTTATTCCTGGAAATGTATTATCTTACTAAAACAATTAGTGAAATTGTCACATCTTATGATAAGAAAAGCACTAGCTTAATCAACCACTAATCTGACAATAAACTGTAAACTATTGTAAAACTATGATGCACTGCAGTAATAATATAGAAGCACAACTTCTATTTCCATAATATAAACTGCTTCTATGGACACATCAAATATTTTCACACTTTGGTTTTCCTACAGATATGAAAAAATTGTGTAGAATTAGGGGAAAATAATCTTCTCCTCTTTTCTGGAAAGGTTTCAGTTACCATCACTACCTTTGCATGCAATTAATAAAAAATAAACAAACAAATAAAACCTTATGCATAAAGAGCTACATAAATCATCACTGCACTAGATAATACAACTTGTATAGCTTTCCAAAGTGGGGAAAACTAGCTTCAAAACAGATCATTGAAGAAGTGACTGGATGAAAAAGGTACTGCATGGTGAACATCTCGTCACTGTTAAACTGAAATGAATGTGCTCAGTTTGCATAACAGCTGATTCTTTGCCCAGCAATAGCTTCTTTGATGGACAGGTTAATGTTTAGCCTGGTAAGGTACTTCTTTCCAAACATAATGCCTACAAGACTGTTAACTCTGTAGTTAATAATGTCTCCAAAGAACTGATTGTGAAAAGGTATAACCTTATGGCATTCAGCAGATTGAACTTCCCATTTGAGAGGCTACAGTAATTCAGTAACATTTTTAACTTTTCACTACCCTTCTTTACATCTGACAAGGGTGAAGACTGACATTTTAATAGTTGCTTTGGAATTAAGGAAAAAACCCATCTGACGTGCCTATGCTTTTCACTGCAGATGAAGCTAAAATAGGTGAAAGGCTGCTTCTTCAGCAGAGGGTTAGACAGACCTCAGCAATGGACTCAATACGTCCTTTGTAGAGGTGAGCTCAGCTGAAGTGGACAGAAAATACCCTTGGAGAAAACAGCTCTGCAAATGTTATGAGAAACATTACAAGGAAACATCAAAGAAACTTCAAACCTAGTAGTCATCAGTATATTTGACTGATCTACAAATCTGAGACGTTGCTCGAGCTGTCTACAAACCTCTCCAAGGCAGTAATTTTCCCTCAGGCTAAAAAAGTGCTATAAAATTTAGACTCTGAATACACTTCAAGTAGAGTTTTGCATATATTAATTCAACTTCAGCAAGGTAATCTGTAATAATATGTAGTATTTTGGACAGTGTAATAAGGAAGGCAAAACATTCTCCCTTCAAGCGTGCCTCATCTCAGGACAATGAGGCTCAAATTTCTTGAACAAGTTACCAATCTAAGCAAGCACAGCCTGAGGACCATACCAGACTATGAGATAAGAAGGGTTCCCATCTGTCTGTGCAGAAAAAGAAGTCTCAGAACTTCAGTACCAAATGGCTGGTCTCCAGGCCTACGAGAACTTTCAGCTTAGAAGAAAAAAATATGCCAAACAGCAACACTTCTAAATCTTATAATAGTATAGACCTATAATAGACTAGAAAATAGTTTGGACCTCAATTAAACTACCAACACGGAGTGCTCAAAAAAAACCCTGGCCATACACAGTACACAAAATGAACAACAGGCTTCTTAATGAAGAACCCAGCTACTTCCTGGTCCTTTTAAACCTTGAAAATCCCTGAAGTCTGGTTAATCTGTTTGCTGTAATAACTTCGCTCCCATACTACATTGCATTATCAGGGTACTGTTCCTCGCTTGGTTCTTGTGCTTTTGCTATTGCTTTCTCTTTAAAGGAAGGTCTGTTGAACTCCCTTACGATATGTTCAAAACCAAGTATTACTTTATAAGTGACTCTCATGAGCATTTTGATACCGTGGGATTCAGACCAATGGTAAACTTCAAGACTCTTCCACAAGTAGAGGGCATTTCTTGCTGTGACATGGCAAGTGATTTCTAACCTGCCTGACTGAGAAATCAGCAACAGCTACTCTGTGTTGAATAATAAATTATTAACCAAAGTAATAAATATAGTAATAAATAATAGAAGTAATAATAAAATAAAATGGTGTTGATGATAATAATAGTGATGAGAATTTCTACAGGAGGGATACAGAGAATTGTGCAATGAGAAATCAGAATTTCTCCAGATCTTAATTTATTTATTTTTCACCATCAACATATTTGTCCTCAGCAATATATTGAGTTTTTGGCAAAATTTCCCATAGATACTCACATAATCTAATTTTCCAAGCTAAATAGAGGTGAGATTGGGAACACATGTACAGGGTACATCTCAGGACAAAAATGTCTCCACTGTATCCAGGCTTTGGGATCTCAAGAGAGTGCTCAGATCTGTCAAGACTATTGTAGCAGACCACTGCATTCTGTTGAGATTCCTGGCTGGGGAAATGCATTCTGTATGTAAAAGTCTATTTTCATTTCATTGACATACATATTCTACATCTCTAACTAAACTTTTTTCAGTAGTGCTTCTCCTGATTCTGTCCTTAAGACAGCAATTATTTATGTAGAGAACACAGTATTTCCTGTCGTGTAG
>NW_010301646.1:26006-42620 GCF_000700745.2 Antrostomus carolinensis
TATGAAGTTATGGGAGATCCTTGAGGATGAAAAGCAGATTCAGTGCATGCTATTGTTATTCTGTGTACCCCCTGATAAATAACTTCTGTTTAAGTCACTCTTAGCAACAAAACCCACTGTGTTCATAAAAAAAATATCAGCAACTAGAAGAAAAAGATGAGAGGACTTTGTACTAAGCTGTTTGTTGAATAAGAATAATTTATATAGACAGCAGTATTTGTGTATTGCAAAACTCAGGAGCATAAGGTATGATATACAAGAATGGTGTATCAGAAGGAGAGACTTGAATTTTTAATCATAAAGCCAAGCAAACCAGTATAACAGTTGCTATTTTGAATATACTAGCAACATGAAACTTGAAAATATTTAAAATAAATAAACGTAAAGGTTTATTATAACCATCTAATTCTTAGAAGAGAAGACTCAATATGTGCAAATAAAAAAGCGTCTCGTCAAAACAAAAATATTCTCTGAATGATATCTCCTCTCCATCAGAAATTTTCAGTGAAATATTATCAAGTGAAAAAGCATAAGAAAATCTATAATAGCAATAATAATCTAGAAGAGTAGATCAACACAAGAATCATCAGAAACATTAAAAGATTCATGTAGCTTTTTTGCAGCAAGCAAACATTATTTTACATAATTTAAATCCCATTCTAAAATTGGTATTTTATTCCCACTCTCACAGCAAGGCTCTGACAATCAGTTCTTGCTGTCATTTATGGATTGAAAGAGTAAGGATATTGCCTTAAATACCTTTCCTGAAAATTACATTAGATTTATTTAAAAGAAACAAAACTCTCTTTAAAGCTTTGTTCCAACTTTAAGCAATGACTGAAAAGAGTAGGCATTTTCCAGACCTTGAGATTAACACTTTTGAATAATCTGAGTGAGGAAGGAAGAAAACTCAAAGTCCATCAATTTTATCCAATAGCAAAAGAAGCAGAAAGACCTACTCCTTCACACATGACATCAAACTGCGACCTCCTCACCACAAGGTACAGAAAGTACTTACATAGTTAAGTCCATTGAGAGGTAAATAAAAAGACATCAGGGGATTCAGAGAGCCTGTAAGTCAGAAGGCTCCTCTAGATGGGGAGAGCACTAAAGGGAATCAGCACCGCATAAAGCAATAAAGCATTCCTTTTGGCTTGTTTTCATGGTAAGGACTGGCATGGAAAGGTCCAGAGCTCCAGTCTTCCTCAGCCAGATTGTTCTTAGGACTAATCCTCACTTTTAGGGCAATTTTCAAGAGAGGAGGAAACGAGTCATGTAACACCACATATATATTCTCAAGCAAATAAAAAAAGTTCTGAGTTTTTCCTCATTATCAATGCTAACAGGACAAGAATTCCACTGCATAATAAATGATTGAGTCTCACAAACGCTAGCTACTCTGAAACAAGTAACTGTACCTATCTCTCCCAATACCTCTTAATAATACCTCTTTGTTGTATGGCACTGTAAGAAAACATGCTTGCAATAAAATCACAAAGGATTATAAACACTGCAGTTTAACTTAGTGGTATTGATTAACTCAGAAAAAAATAGCATATTAGAAAACTGACTACTACCTAAAAACTGGGTTTAAACAAGACAGTTTTGTGAAGCTGTCGTGTCTGCAGAAGGGAATGACCTAGTCCTGGCAAGACCAGTTTATGTGCTTCCAACTAAAGCATCAATAGATTTAAGTCAACCAATTTTCTACATAGTCCCTTGCTTCTGAAAACAACACAGAAAAAGGATGATTCAGAGGAAATCAAAACATCAACTTCAGGTTAGAAAACACTTAAAAAATGCAGGACGATTTTTCTTCCCTGTGTCTACATTGCTGAGGTATCCAAAAGCATTAGATTTTAAGACCTTTGGAAAGATTTTTTTTCTTTTGTTGAAACATCAGTTACTCGCTACTGCGAAAGGGATGATACCAGACTGATGAACCACTAGTTCGATTTGGCATGGCAAGTTCTGTGTTCCTTTGATGTGGAAGGAAACTGCATTGCTGACACACATGCACACTGACTCTCTCAGGGCTTCTTCTCCCATCACTGGACAAGGTGTTTAAGCAATAACTCGTTAACGCTTATATGAGCTCTATGTGTAAATCCTCCACAACACTGATGGAAAAAGCAGAAGGCAGTGCTTTGCAAATGTTTTATCTAAAGCATTGACACCACAAGAACTAGTGTCTTCTATGGAAGAGTAGTGCTGAAGACTTCAAATAATTTTATCCCTCCTTAAATCTGTCAACAAATAAACAGTTTTTTAAAATTGTTCTCTTTAAGAGCATATGATTTGGGGTGAAAAGGTTTCATGCTTCCTTGATTCTAAGGAATACAATTTTTCTTTCAAGCTGCATGAAATGCAATGCAATAGGTAGAGAATATGATTTATCTCTGACTATTGTTGCCCAAACACACACAAAAAAGACAAAAGCATTAATTGATGAAATATCTTAAATAGCAAATTTGTGGATTTTCATAGAACTTACAACAGTGTTATTCTGCTACTGCAAAGAAAAAGCAAACCAAAAGATAAAAAAAAAATAAAAACACCAAACAACCTCAAAACAGAGTGAAATTTATATACAAACTGTTGACTGTAGTGGACTTCATTTTCTAAGGTTGAAAATCAGTCTCAAGGAATTAAAAACTAAGTCCAGCCTTGCTTCATATCAAGTTTATACCAGCATCTTCTAATATATTCTGTGTGTGTCAAGCACATTAAAAAAAGTCCCAGATTTAATGGCCATGTCTCATGTTTAAAACTTGCAACTCAAGCAAGCAATCGTCACCTTTTCTATCAGGTGTTATTTTCATCAAGCTGCTTTTTGTGTTTAAATTTGAAAATCCTTTCAAACTAATCCCATCCTAGTCAGTAAATCCAACCATTCCTGTGGCCAAGCAAGTCTTTATTACCTAGCTCTGTACATCGGAAGCTGAACTGCTGCAGAGCAACTGCTAATAACCTCATTATCCACTGGGGCCATGCAGATGGTACGGCGCATAATCTACACAAGGGATGCTTAAAATTAGTTATGAGGTTTTAAAATTGGTGTCCTGCAAAGCAAAAATTCAAACAAATTAATGAAATGCCCTAATAAGCATAAATGGATACACATTTGCCTTATTTATTTTTGTACTTTAGTATGACTGAAACAGAGGAGAAGAAAGGCTAAAATTAATTACAAATTCTCATGAGTCACTGACTTTCAGTGAATGAAGACTCAACATGGAGACTAGACCAACCAATAATTTATCGTCCCAGATCAGACACTGCAAAACCATGTTAAATGCTCCTGTTATTTGTTCTATTTATTACCTGTCATAGGATACAAAATTCACTTTATAATTCCATTTACTGACTTTTTTTCTCATATTAACTATGCAGAAGGTTTGCGTGGAACAATTTTAAGGCACATTTTAAATTGGTCAGTGCAAGCTCCATGTTCCCCGATTCCCACATATATAATACATTAATCACCCTTCAATGAATCACAAAGCGGAATAAAAACATGCCTGGATTAGCAGAGCTGATTTGACTCACCCATTATTCTGCTCAGCGCCGCGTTCCTCGTGGGTGATTCGCTGAGGCCCTCGATCCCACCATAGAGGGAGTGGGAAATCCTCCTTTCCCGGTCATCCAGCAGAGTCTCTATAGGCAGCTCTGGCCCAGAGGGGCTCCCAGGTGACTCCAACTGCACAGAGAGAGGAAAATTAGCACCCAGGGTCCTTTTAGCAGCATGGGGGAACTGTAACAACTTGCCTAAGGCCTAGAGCTGTCTGGGCACCAAATGAGATAGAACTTCTCACCCTGGACAAATATAATTTGCAATGACAGCTCTGCTTAATGACCAACTTTCTAAGCCATTTTACACCGTGCCTCCCATGGTGCCCTGTCAAATTTCAAATCCTGCAGGAGGAAACTGGTGAAAAAAAACCCATTGCATTTTGGTGTGTCTCTGTTGGATTATTTCTTAAACAGACATTTTGGCTTTTTTCAGCACCCTTGGGCAGACAGCTGGGCCATTGTTCCCACACTGACAGCCTGTCAGAACAAGGCTCCTGTCAGGAGCGCGGAGCAGGAACTCCATTTGGAATTGGACTGTTGGTGCTTTTTGAAGTGGTGCAATTTGCTTTCAAATGTAATCATCATAGGAACCCCCAGGAAACCCCACCACATGTATTAGTAACCAATACGTAAACACTCAAATGTATTGTAGTTAGGAGGAAACGGGAAAAAAAGAAGTCAGGCCTCACAGTAACTTTTTTTTTCTCCTATTTATGATGAGTTCTTTGCTCTGCCTTTCCTGGACACAGGATACAGAGACCTCATATACTTCATTCAGTCTGGAAGCTTCCCTGATGCCCGGCACTGCTGCAGCATCCAGGCAGAGCCACAAAAACCACAACTGGTAAGACCTGAGGTGCCCCCCTACCCCAGCCCACCACCACTGCAGGCAGATCTGGGGCATTAAGAGGCAGATGAAGTAGGTGATGGAAGAAGTGATGGAGACAAGCTTCTTGGCCATGAAGATTGCATGTATGACTGCCTCCCCACCCCAGTTGTCTTCTATCAGAAGGCTCCCCTGAGTGACTTCCTGCTCAGCCTTTGTTAGCAGAAGCTGCTCATCCCTTGTTTTCCTGCCTCTCAAATTTTTTAAAAAGAGAGGAAAATATCAACTTTTCCTCAGTGAACCCCAGAGAATCAGAGCTCGGTAGAAAGCAGCGCCCATGCAAGGCAAAGAAATAAAACAACTTGATATCATCTAGTGGGGCTTAGCCACCCCATTAGCCATGGGCAGCTCCACTGCTGCTGCAATCGCAGCACCTGGGAGCGAGAAGAATGAGCGTCTGGGCACTTGTCGGTCAGCTCGGAGGACAAATTTGTCAGCACCCAGCCACTCGCCATGCAGATAAAGACACCCCACACCATCACCTAGCCCTCGCACCATCCAGCCTGTCCCTAAAGCCCTTGGCTGACCTGAGTTCTAGCATTCTGCTGATACTCAGTAATGCTGCCAAACGAGCTTCTCCAAGAGCATTAAATCAATTCGTCTAAACATCATGGGCTGTATCCAACTCTATTAAAAAAAAATAATTTAAAAATATTTTAAAATAGATGCATTTTTCAGGATAATTGTATGAACTCACACATCAAAGTGTTAGTTGTTTCCACTGACATGCCTCTTCATATTAAAGTGTACAGTTAAAAGTTAAGAGCAATGTCTTACACAAATCCTACAGCATTTATTTTATATGTACTGAACTACAGCAAGGACTAGATACTGCAAGATACTGAGCATGCTGCAAATTCTCGGAAGCCACTGGGAATGCTTATTCCAAGGACTGGTCTCTAAACGAGCATAAAAGGAATAGTTCATAGTTTCAGGAATTACAATAACAAGCAACATGTTTGTTGGTTGTTTTTTCTTCTTTAAACAGCTGCCCATTATTAATCACTCGACCCACAATCCCCAGATGACAAAGAAATGTATGCTATGAAAGACTTTTAGAAATCTGCTTCAAGGGCTACAAAGCACTCGGCTGCAGTCTCCACAGCAGAGGCTTTGAAGTCAGCCCAATGGACTAACGACTTCTGACACTCGGGCACTGGCGTAATGCCTGGTACACAGAGGGGTAGAGGTTTGCAAAATGCCACATTACAAAGTTGAGGACACCATGATCAGAAGGTCATAGAGCCTGTAAAAAATCATTATTTCTGTTCAAAGCTATCATCTGTTTAATATAAATGAGATATTTAATGAAGTTCCAAATTGTAGACTTATCTCTCCCAGTTTGATAAGCACTGGGGAGATTTACTGCATCGGAGGGTCAACACAATTACAATTGGAGGCACGTCAAGCTGCAGAAGAATAATAAACTTGCAGTGCAAGTGAATTAGACTCAATAAGGTTTAAATTGTGAAATAAGGATTTGTTTTATTAGTTTTTTTAAACTGCAGATTACAACTGACAGCTTTACTGAAAAGTAAATTAAACAATATTTGTAGCCTCTGTTATAAGGGCAAATTCAAAAAGAATGGAAATGTTAAATTCTGAAACACTGTAAGAAAAAAGCACACCAACGTTAGACTGCTTGGAGAGCTTAAACTTGCATGATAAAGGCATTAAATCACAAACTAACCTTTATTTTATTGCCTTTAAATAAGGTGTGAAAATATCAAAGTGCTTGGGATTTATTCTCCCAGTGCTATATTGATGACTTTATGTAACAAGTGTCCAGCTTTTAGTGAGCCATATCACACAGTCGCTCTTTATGCGACAACCCATCAACTTTCAAACTCATTTGTAGGAAGGACTCAGGAGATTTTCAGAAAGATACTAACAAGAAGAAAGCTCTGAATCAGAGAAATACATAGAAATTCACTCCTGGTAAAGCAATAAAGTACAGGGTAAATAAAAGAAATAGCAAGAGCACTGTGTTTAGATGGTTGTGTTTTGTTAAGTCAAACACTTATTTCATCATTTTCATGGGGAAAACTTTTTCCATTTCTAATTAGCATCTCAAAAGATGGCATTTACAGCCAACTACACAAATATTTTACAAAAGATACAATGCCATTTATAAAATAGGAAAAATTGGATAGGAATTAAACTGGCTTTCACCAAAAAAAACCCCAAACCTGTGCTGTGGGCAAGACAAAGAGACCAACAGTCCAAAGCAAGACTTGCAATTCAAATAAAGACTTGTTCTTCCTGATGCTTTTCTAATAAAGAGCTTGAATTAAACATTCCAGTTCCTTTCCTTAGCTGATTCCAGTGCTATGCAGTACAGTTTAATTTGATTAACTGATAAAGAGTACGTAATATAAATGAAGATGCACAAGTTCTTGACTTTTATTAAAGGTCTGGCAAGGAAAGTAAGCTAGGCAGCAACTGGCCCCTATAATTCACATCAATAGCTGCCCCTAGCAGGAGCACTTCTCCATGTGACAGTTCAGAGCCACAGACCAGGTGATGCTGGATGGAACCACTGGAGATTATCTAGTCTAACCTCTTGCCCAAAGCAAGGTCAGCAAGAACAGGTTTATCAGTGCCTTGTCCAATTGAGTTTTTAATACCTCCAAGGACAGAAACTCCACCACTTCTTTGGGCAACATGTGCCAGTGGATGACCACCCTCTCAAAAGAAATCTTTTTGTTATGTTTAAAGAAATGTATTTCAGTTTGTGTCCATGGCTTCTTGCCCTGGCACTGGGCAGCCCTGAGAAGAGTCTGGATTGGTCTTCTTTATGCCCTCCATCAGTTGTTTATAGACACTGGTAAGATCCCCCTGAACTTTCTCTTCTCTCAGCTGAAAAGAGAAAGTTTCCTCTCTGGGTCCTAGCACTGATCTATAATAAATGATCATATTCATAAAAATGCAATAAAATCTCACATGCTACAGATTGCCTGTAGCTCCTTTGCTCTCCATTCTCTTAAAATAAAAATAGAAACTTTTTTTTTTTAAATAAAGAAGCACTCTACCCTGGCCCTTTGTCATTCAGATAAGAACCAGCTGTTTGCTAAAGCACTGTCTGTACTAACTAGCCCAGCTGCTGCTTATCTAGATGATAAAAGGACAACTAATGCAGTCCTTTTTACTTAAACACCACCATCCATCCTATCTGAAGTCATGCACATAAATATGAAAAAAGTTTATGCAGAAGAACACTGCCAAAATATTCAAAGCATAAACAAACTTTTTTTTTTTAAAAAAGAAACAATAATCAGACTCCCTTTTTCCTTCAAAAGTAAATTATCCAAATACTGGCATGCAAGCATTATGGATTTTAAAGAACTCAGTATACAAATATGCTATATATTACACTGCATCCAGAGTACTGAAGCTCTTTCTGTCACACAGAATTATTCTCCAGGCTTTCTTTTTCCTTTCTTTGTACTGTGGCTAAGATGTCCAAAATGCTTCAGCTTCCTTTTTCAACAGAGATACTTTTATAATACTGCTACCAATATTAAATAAGGTTTTCTTTGTTACCACCCAAGTTGGGATCCTGCTTTAGGGACAGACTTTGCAAGATGCAAAAATGTATGTAAATAGCCAGTAAAAGGGTCAGGTTTGACTTACATGCACAATCATGCACTAGTAAATGTACAATTAGTACAATGCTTCTAAGAAACACTGCATTCTGCTTCTTACGATGTTAAAAGGCAAGCAGAAGACAAAACATGCTTTCAGAATGGTGGGAAGGAACCCACACAGCTTTATAAAATGTAGTTAAGATGGTATGTTATAGGGTATGGGGAGGAACCGGGGCCAAGATGGAGCTTGTAAGTTGATACCAAGGATAGAAAACAGATGAAGGAGAAAAAAGTAAGTCACAAATAAATGGCAACAGGTAGAAGAGCAGAACAGAAGACATAGGATACTTCAAAATAGAAAACTGTGTACATACTTTCCCAACAAGTAACTTCTAAAAATATTTCTTGGGATGTTTACTTTTAGAAGTTTACCTAAGTACACTGAAAATCATGCACCAAAAGACCACCAGAGGCCTAAAAGGAGACTATTAACAAGTCCTATATTAGAAGCTCAGGTAAAATGTGCCACAATTAAAAAACCCCACCGATATGGCCCCAGAAATTGAGAGAAAGAAGGAAGAATTTAAGCAGCATCTTTCAGAGACTACTCAGACTGAAGGTAAAATGTTCACCAAGGACATCGACAGTGAAGCAGCTGGACTCCTTGATGGCAAGAGTGAAAGGGTTAGTGAGGGACAAGTCTGCAGTAGGGAAGCTCAATGACTTATTTGCCTCAATCTTTAATGTTGAAGACATTGGGGAGATTTCCACACCTGACTCCGATTTTTGTAGCAAATAAGAAGAGTGAGATCAGACAGAAAAAAACACATAGGAGCATCAGACCAAATGGGTAGGTGAGAAGTTAACACGTCACCCAGGTTGGATGGCATTCTCCCAAAAGCCCTGAAGGAACTCAATCATGAAATTGCATAACTGCTGACCAAAATGTTCAACATGCTGTTACAAATGGCCATGGTGCCAGAGGACTGGTGGTTGCCTATATATCTAGAGGGGATCTTGGGATCTAAAGACCAGGTGTCTGACCTCCTTCTGGATAAAATGTTTGCTTCTACAATAAAGAGTAAGATCACTGAGCCTGATGGACATGGGTCTGTGGAGAAGGCAGACATCCATGGGGAAATCCCACCTCACTGGGATGCTGGAGCTGCACGAAGGTGCTCATAAGCTCTCAGCTCTCAGGCAATTAATCGGACAGGACATATTTGCATTTTCAGAAAGCCTTTACCAAGGCTTCAAATCAAAGGCATTAAAGAAAGTTTTCATAGGACTGGGCCAAGTTTGCATTTTCTGGACTGAAATCTGGCTAAAGTATTGGAAACAGAGATCAGTCTTCAGGGTGGAGAAGAGTCAGCTGCAGGTTCGCCCAGGGATCAGGGCTGGGAACAGCTTAGGCTGATGAGCAGCTTTATCAGTGACTTGGAGAAGGGATCGAACAGTGCAATCACTGTGTTTGGAGAAGATACTAAAGCCTTTTCAATACTTAAATGAACTACAGAAGGTTGTCATAAAGCTAATCTATCAAGAAAAGAAAAAAAAAACAAACCTATCGTACCAAAGTAGGTAAGTAGGTAACGCATGCAGGGAAAAATGATGCTGAACATTTTATGCTTCCACACATACCAGAAAAAAATAGATGTTTCTTTGTTTCCTTTCCATTATAATGAAACCACTCATTTGAAAAGTCTCTCTCACTGATCTGTCTACCAGTCAATTTATTTTAACAGTTGACAAGGTCCTTATATGGTCTGGATTCGTGACTGTTTCTCTGCTTCATGGTATGCTCCATTTTCAACTCAGCAACTGAAGTAGAAATGAACAGGCACACACAAAGAAATCTGGGGATCTGCAAATCATTTGCAAACCCTTTTTTCAGGCAGGTTTGGCAAGACATTAATTCCATCAAAAAAGGAAGATAGGGGGGAAAAAAAACAAACCACCTTGAAATTTCTCATTTTGAAGAAAATGGTGATGCTGTCTCTCTTAATGGCAGACAAGTGCTGCCTGCGTGTGACATCAACAGATTGCAGATGAGCAATCTGTGCCTCTAAGCTGTCCAGGTTGCAGGAGTGAAAAGAGCAGGACTCCAAAAGTAACTATTACCTTTATTTTCTTGAATCAGCACATACTGCCGCCAGCTGCACAGATCCGACTGACAGTCAAGCCTAAGCGCTGTGTATGCATTAAGGCTGTACAGCCAGCAGCTGTTTGTCCATACAGGTTAATCATAATAATACCACTAATTAACAGAACATGGCACAAGGAGCTCCAGTGTTTCTCCTCAAATCTTAGGCTCCTCCGTAATTAAAAAAAACGTCAAACCTGAGTTAAAGATCCAAACAGCTGATGGTCATGTCTTCTGAAAACTGTAGTGTTAAATACTGAGCCTATATGAGTATCAAGTCACTACTATTGTTATTCTTCCCTTTTTGCCACTGTCTGCACAACTTTGGAAATTTACCTTCAAGTTTTTCTGTGCTTACAAAGGAAAGCTGAAGAATCAACACACAATACTGATCACAGAGGGCAAGGCTGAAAGTTGAAAACATAGATTTGAACAGCATACTTAACTTCTTTGAAAGGGGGGAGGGAACCTTAGATATATCCAAATCCCAAACTAAATGTTTTTCTTACACTAATCTAACAGCATCCATCAAATATTCACTGTGTGATTTTGTCTGGAGTGGCCGAGATATTAAACAAAGCTTTGCAAGGTTTGCAATAGTGCAGCTTACAGAATTAACTATATTACTATGTGTAAATATAATGCAAACAGGAGAAAAACTCAGACACACAGTTTTGGCTTGGAGTTCACTCATAGCTACCACTCACTCCATGTTTATATAAATATTTACTACAAGATAATTCACTTGAAAACTTGGGTGGATTACACCCTATCTCCTGGTGAGTGAATGAAAATTCTTTCTACAGGCTACTCTTCAGTTCAGTAAAACCACAACAGCACAAAAACACTTTTTACCTTCTGGGAAGTTTGTGGTCTCTTTTGAGTTTAGTTATGTAAGAGCTGATGATGTGAATTATTTCCTCATTACATCTCCGAAGACAAGATAATACTCTTATGGTGTTTATGTACATATTTATTGTTACTATAATTGCTTTGGAGGCTTAGTCTATACCATGAGAACTGGTGAAGCTGTATGAGAATAATGCTGACATGAACAAGGAGTATCAGAGGTCACTTCACGAAGTTTTGAAACACTTTCATGCTCCAGTTAAGTAGACTTTGGCTTCTGAAGCCTAAGAGAGCTTTCTGACAAAGAAACAGCTCCTCTGCAGCGGATGGGAGGCAACTGTCCCTGCCGCTCTAAACGCAGGACACCAGGGGTTGAGCCATCCTCTCTTCTAGACAGTAACCAAAATACAAAATGCACATGAAAATTCTGGTCTGAATTGAAACACAGAGAAATGGCTCTCTGCAGACCTGTACTGTCAAATGAATTTTCCCCTGCCCTGAAATTCTTAGGGCTGATTATGAAAATGAATATTAAAAACAAAATAAAAGTATTCATACTACTAACTTTATTAAAATCCAATTCAAATTCAATTTAACTGAAAAAAAAAAAAAAAAAAGCAGACTGGGTTGCCTATCTATCTCAAAAGAACTCAGTTTGATTTTGCAAATGCAAACTCATTACTGGACTTGAAGCCAGGAGGAAATAAAAGGCTTGTTTTTTTGTTCTTTTTGCCATTGGGTTTGTAACAGCCAGATAGCAAATGTTTTTATCAGCCAGACATTGAGCATAATTCTTTTTTGCATTGGCATTATCATCCCTTGTACAGAATTCCCTTCCAAGAGACTTGTGGCTGCTCCACGGCACGGTGGGAAAGCCCAGGGCACCGAGTCCTGACCTCACACCATGTTGAAGGAATGACCATGCCACTGGAACGGAGCGGAATGAACACTGCTGCTGGTGATGCACAAAA
Organism: Antrostomus carolinensis; assembly: GCF_000700745.2. Taxonomy (NCBI): domain Eukaryota; kingdom Metazoa; phylum Chordata; class Aves; order Caprimulgiformes; family Caprimulgidae; genus Antrostomus; species Antrostomus carolinensis. Next base: position 38,016 of record NW_010301646.1, read on the forward strand.
GGGAATATAATCAAGTTCGTTCCACTTAACTGTAGTTCTGCAAGACTAACAAGAGTGTAAGCTATATTTGTGTCCATGAAGTGGCCACATACAATGCTGAATCAACACAGGGGAGAAATCAGTTGAACAGGATATTTTTTGTTGCTGCTGTTATGGCGACACATTTGGAGAACGAAGAGAGAGAAAAACATAGAAAACACTTGCCAAATACTTTCTCAAAAGGTAAACATTTCTTTTTGTCTTTAAGGAAAAACAGTAAAATCCCATTTCTGAGGAACATGCTGGTAAAAGTTGTGATTCATGAAGACAGGTTCTGCCATTCTGATGCTTTTATTTCTCATCTGCAACCTCCTGAATTTGCTGCCAGACAGATGTCATTTATTTTTTGCTCTAATACTAAAAATCTTTGCTGAGACTGTATACTAGGCTGGTGGCAGCTACAGGGATATTCTAAAGGGACAGCTTATGTGCCAGCACATCTAAATAATCTAAGTTGCTGAATTAAGCATAATATAGCCGAGGCAGACAGATATAGACAATAACTGATGCTCAACAGGAAAGCGAACATCACTGCAACGCTCAGTGGTGCAGTGCTGCTCTCCAGCTGGGTCCATTACTTAGGGGTTAAGGTGAGTGAATAACGTACTCATATAAGGTATTCATAGAATCACTTAGGCTGGAAAAGACCCTTAAGATCATTGAGTCCAACATAAACCTAACACTGTCAAGTCCACCACTAAACCATGTCCCTAAGTGCTACGTCTACACAATATAGAAATAATATTATCATAGCTTACCAGTATTATATCTGCCTAATAATATCTGAAGTTTAAATCAGTCCAATTCTTGAACAAGGAATTATGGTTTAATTGCAAAATGCTAAGAAAAAAATTTCTCTCTTCACTTTTGATTTCACTGAATTTTGGACACTGTAAGACGTTCAGAAAACTGTCTTCTTGAATACTGCCAGCTCAGCAGGTAAACATCTTCATGTCCATGCAAGTTGTGCTTTCATCATAGTAAAATATACAAACAGTATTGACATCATTATTTCCTTTGGATGAATGTGATGAAAGCAAGAATTCCTCATAAAAAATAGTTACAGAAATTATTTGGCAAACATGATCATTACACCAATAGTTTCATATTACCACTTTCTGAAATTATTACGGCTCATCTCACTAGCTTGTTAAAGAGCTGGGAAAATCCACAAAAAATTGTAAAGTAGGCCTATCTTGCTCCCTCTACAGATACATTTTAGTGTGTCTAAATCTGTTTCTAACATCAGTTCTTTCATCTTGGAGAACATATACTGTAGACTGAGTTGTGCCATTTTTACCATGTGATTTCTGCAAAATAAATTCATGAATGTTAAGCGGATGTAGGGCACCAAACTATTCCTAACATGAGTAAGCAAAAAAATCTATTGGATTTAAGGAACAATGTCTTTGGTTCATCATTCCTGGATTTGCTCTATTATGTTTACAAACACTGTCCTGGTACCTTTGTTCTAGGAGATTTTCACTAAGAGAAGAGTGAACATCTTCCATTCCCTTTTTGGGAAAAAAAAACCACCCAAACCCACAGAAATAGTCTAAATTATTTCACCCTTTCTGTGTAGTAACATATGAAATACTTCTGAAATCAAATAGGAACAAGAAACAGTCTTCAAAGGACAATCTGTGCTCTCTGGAGTCTGAGTTCAGAATTATCAGCAAATATAAAAAGGTCAGAATTCCTTCAACACCAAGTGAGAAACTGTGTGCATCCAAGCTGGCTTTCTAGCAGTGTGTATATATAAACATGTGGATGCGTATTAAAGTTGTGTATAAGCAGTTAATCAAGAGGAGCTTAATACTTTTAGAGACACTAGTGTGTCTTCAAACATAATTTTATAATACACTATGAATCATAATTTTTTAAGATCAATTTTATGCATTAAAAAATAAACCATTCCCTTTCCCCCTAGGCAAGATCAGCAGTACTAAGCCAATTTGTGCACATCATTCTTGAAGCCTGATGCTCAAGAAATAACAGTTCCAATAAGACCTTACCAGTGTTAACAAGAATGAAAGAATGACTTTTAGATGTCTTAAGAACAGTTGTTTCTCTGATCGTCCATTCAACTGCACCCTATTTAACTCAGTGCATTCCTCCAATTTGTCAAAATAATTTTGAAGTCTAAATCAGTTCTCCACAGCATCTACAGTCCTTCTTAGCATCATATGCCCACATATTTCTACTATATAGCATTGTTTACATTAATCTAGAAGATAAAATATTAGAAATCATGGAAATGTTTCAAAACATCAACACATTAACACTCCAGTGGAAAAGACAAAATCTGCAAAAAATATCAGAAAAAGAATAACCACTTCACCCTGAATTCAGTACTTCATTCTTCCCTACAATGAAGGCCAAGACACACCACAATTAAAATCCAAAATAACAGAATTATTTGCATAAAGTTTTGCAGAATCTCTACATGGAACTTTTCATTGTTTAGATAAAATATAATAAAGAAATGTAAGTGTGCTACTCTTAATTAAAAAAAATGAAAGTGACAGAGAAGCAAGTCAGTTAAACACTAAGTCTATAAATGAAAGATTCAATAGACCTACATAAAAAACTCCAAAGAAAAAAAATCACATAAACAGTGGGATCCAATTACAAAATCAATATAGTTTTATTTAGTGTTTCCTGTTATTCATTGATGAAAATACTCAAAAGAAAAACTTTATTGATTGGTAATAAGGTTAGCATGTCTAACACTGACATTCAGATCATTTTGTAATTCTCTCTTTCTTTAGCTTCTCAAATATTATTTTCCAGGTCTCAGTGGAAGGATGACATCTCCTAAAACACAAATGCCTTAGAAATTAAAACTCTCAGTCCTGATATTAAAAGCGTATTACCTCATTGCATTTACTTATTCGCCTCGCCACAATAAGCTGGATCATTCCCCGTTTGTTTCCTTCAGTGGACATGGACCTCCTTAAAGTTTCCATAGCATCTTGATTTGTTTTGCCCAATAACGATTCTCCATTCACCGCTATTAGTTGATCATTCACTCGAAGCCTGCCATCCTGGAAAAGGAAAGATTATACCTAGTTACATAAAACATAAAACACACACAAAAGAAATTTAGTCTGCTGGAGAGAGGAAAAAAAAAACAAAAGAAAAATAATCAATCATCTATGCTTAGTCCTAGTATTAGGGCCAAATGAACACTGGTATAATAGCTTCCACTGTAGGAAATGTCTATTCCAATTACAGATTTGCACTGCAAGCTATTATCATAACCTGTTTACACAAATAGCATTGTAATTGAACTGTCCCAGAGGTTGCTCCAGAGAATCTGTAAAGGCTGTTTAAATGTTACCTCTGATGGTATAATTGGAAAAAGCTAGTTACAGAGCAACCTCACTCTTGAATCTGTGGTTATTTTCCAAACAGCCTTATTATGGAAAACTGAGGAAGTCAAAGGTACACAGATGTTCTCTCTCACCTTGGATGCTGCTCCACCGTTAATAATGGACTTGACGAAGATTCCTAAATCAGCATGGTTTTCTTTTGACCGGTTACCTTTGACACTCACACCAAGTCCAGCTGATCCAGAGTCATTCAGTGGAACTTCAAATGTTAGGAATTCCCTGGTGCCGTCAGGTGTGAGGACAAGTTCCTCTTCTTCTGCTTTCTGTCAGGAAGATTAACATGAGATTATAGAAGAGTATTTCTCTTTGGCAAATCTCTTCCCTCAGATATTAGCATTAAAAAACCATGCTTTTCACTACAATGCCACAATATTTTCCACAGTAATTATTTGAAGAAACATGCACAAATAGTGTATTTTCAATCACCTCCAGCTGATGCCTAGATTCAGAAGTATCTTATGTTTGTGTCTAAGTGCTTCTCTACCTAGTAAAATAATTGAATCGTGTGTCATTACTGATTGTGCTATTAATACCAACTCACACGTAAGCTGCTATTTCATTAGCCAAAAGAGAGCTGTATCAGAAATATTTTCTTACTTGCAAAGCTACAGAATTTTTTAAATAACATCACCATCTATCATAGTTTTGCAGTCATGGGGAGAAACTAAGTGCAAGAAAATTAAATTCAAAAATTACTCATTCACCTCATTTCATTTAAAACTAGCTGTGTTAGGAAAAATCACACAACTACACAGCTGAGATCTGCAACAGCACATCTCTCCGCTATTGCCAGGCTTAGCAGTAAATCCAGCTGTGAGTGCCAGTTTTCCTGTCTTTCCTGGCTCTGCCCTTCACCTCTGTTCTCTTACTCACATCTTTGGTTCTTCGCTGCCCTCCACACCCACTTTTAGCCTGGCTGGGACAATCACAGGTTTTGCACACCAGGAATTATAGTCTGTCCCTGACAAGGAGCTGCTCAGTGAAAACCTTCTACTCATCTGAAAGCTGAGCTTATGTAGGAGACCAGCCTCTCGCTTTGCCTCCTGCCAAGCTCGGGGTGGTGGCAGGCAGGGAGCAGGGGCCCTGGGGTGTCCCCACAGAGCAGTCGCACTTGTGGGGGCAGCAGGGATGAGCACAGCACCCAGGAAAGAAAATGGTCAGGCCCTGAGGA
>NW_010301646.1:42666-85867 GCF_000700745.2 Antrostomus carolinensis
CTGTCCTCTGCAGTAGACATTCTCCACTTGTCTCTGACCATCCTTCAGTTATAGCAAAGTGGTTTCAACCACTTTTGGTTATAACTTCATCAATTAAAGAAAAAAGTCAGGCCCTTAAAGGCAATTCTCTGAAGCAGGCCCAGAAAGTCTGGCCTCCAGAAAGATGCTCACAAACCCAATGGTGCTGGTTTTCTCTCACGCACATGAAGGAGAAATAATAAGAGAACATCCACCAGAAGGTGCATAGTAATGTCCAAGAGTAGGAAGTTCTCCTCTGGAAGAATTAATCTGGCCAGGTTTTTTTCATAACCATATGGCAAATGCATCACTTCCCTTACTGACACTGATTTTATACCGACTTTTCCCATATCACCCTCATTTATTTGCAAAGCTCACTCCTATTTTCTCTTATTCCCAGATATTTGGAGCAGGATAAAACACATAGAAGTTAACATGCGCCTGCTGAGCCATCCCTTCTTAAGACCTGAAGAAATGCAAAGCTGACAGGTTCTTCTGAAATCCAAAGACAGACTACAGCAAAGATGGATATGAAAGCCATGTGGAGTGCAGTATACTGAGATGATCAATTTGGGCACAAGCATGCTAGTTGTGTCACCGTTGACCTAGAAATGCAATGCGAAAATGTCACATGGGAAGGCAGTCAGACTGCTGAGAGAACCAGAACAGCCAAGGGAAGAAAAACAGGAGCTCTTATCTTTTCCCACTTGGTTAAAAGCATGAACCTTAATGCGTTCACCAGCCCTTTCCCTTGCATTAGACTCTATTGGCTTGTCTCTAACCATCTTTTGTTTATAGCAAAGCACAATGCTTCATCAATTTAAAAAAAAAACAAACAACAAACCAACACTCCGTATCCAAGTGCCATTGCTAAGCTGGCTTGCTTATGAATCTCATATCCAAATACATCTTTTGTTCATGAAAATCAAGATGAGCTGCGCTAGCTGTCAGGAATGGAAAGGTGCACTGTGTCCATGGAAAAAATACTGCATGTAAAAAATATTTCCCAAATTTTGGGGAAATTACAAACCTAATTCTCCCATTTAGGTCACAAAAGCACTAGTTATAGCATACATTTGAGGTGCATCTTTTGTCAAGTGGCTGCAGAATAAAACAGTTTGAGACACATCCACACTACCTTTTAGTTTCTGTAACACTGATCACTTTCATGTTCCTTAATGAACAGCAGGAGTAAAAGCTTGTGAGCCGAAAGGGAGATAAAGCCAAGGTAGGATGTATGGGTAATCCAAGGAAGCACATAAGCTTATTGGATTTTTCTTTACTACTGTTATCATAAATTTACAATCAATCTCCTGTTCAGTATTTCCTACTGTTCTAAAAAATATGCCAGAACTTCAGCCACAGTCATCTCCCTTCCCAGGGCAGAGAACTGAACTGCTTCCCCACACAGCCCGTGTCCATCGGGTACACTTCTATATGCCAAAGGGTCAACTGGAGAGAGCACCTCAGTGAGCATCCCCAAGGATTTGGCTAATGGCCTTTATGCTTCTTCTCTTCAGCGAGACCAAAGAGTTGTGTTATCAGCTCAGCACTATTCTTAATGTGAGGCTTCTGCTTGCTTGTTTTCTACAGTCTTGAATAAGGAAATAGGCTAATATCAAGCTAAAAACACCTGAGTGTGCAGGTGAAAAGACTTAAGGCCTAAACCTGCAGCAAACTGCTCGTTAGCAGCTGATCGAGTCAGTAGATCATGCACATGAAAAAATGAGAAACAGCAGCCTCAGCACTGGAACACAAGTATTGAAGCCATGAGAAAATTGCTTGACTCATCCAAAGAAAAAAATTACCATTACTGGGTTAAGGCTAAACTGCTGCAGGGACTTCATTGGGCATTCACACTTTTTTTCAACTAAGCCAGCTTGTTTCACCACCATACCTGTGTCTACAATTTTAGGGACATGAGAAGCCTTTTGCCCTCTAGAATCCACGTGTCATCTGTCAGTATCATACGCTTGAATGTAGATTTTAAAAAAAGAAAGCAATAGAGAGATAAAACATTTTTTTTTTTATATCCCACAATTTTTTCTAAGAATACTTCGGATAAAAATATGGCTTTCAAGAATAAGTGAATGTCCTGGTTTTGCTAGGGTAGAGTTAATTTTCTTTTTAGTAATTAGAAGAGCTGTATTTTACTTTCAGTGTTTCAGTTCAGACTTATCATGAGAAGAACACTAATAAAGTACCTGTGTTTTTAGTTACTGCTGTAGCTCAAGGCCACAGTGTTTGCTTCACAGCTGCACTAGGACTGGGAGGGAGGAAGTGCAGTGAGGAGCAAAACCCAAAACTGGCATCTGGTTGTGCCAATGAAATATTCCATATCATATCACGTCATGCCAGTATAATAACCAGGGTTGACCGGAAGACAGGACACATTCTCTCGGGGATCGCTCGGGCTCACTCTTCCGGGGTTTCGGTTCGGGACCGTCTCGGCTGCGGGATCGTTAGCTGGCACAGGCTGGGCATCGGTCAGCGGGCGGTGAGCACTGTGTATCACTCATTTGTATAGTCTGTTATCACTGTTGTTATCATTATCATTTTCTTTTAATTAGTAAATAGTTTTTATCTCAACCCGTGAGTCCTTGCCCTTCTTTCCAAATTCTCTCCCCTGCTCCCTGGGGGGGGGGGGGGAGGGTGATAGAGCAGGCTGTGTTTGGCTGCAAGCAAAAGGGTGAATCCACCCAAACCACCACAGTGAACCATTAAGATTCAAGGACTATGGATAGGAAAATACCAACTCTAACATTTGTGCCACACCATGGCATCAAAGGTCTTACTATATATGATATATTGAATACAACTTCACACATATAAACCTTGGAAAAAAACTATACAGTGATCAGGAACCTCTAAACATATCATAAAGGAGCCATTCTCAGAGAAATAAACAGGAAGATTTTAGCCTGATACCATAATATTTTGAGCCAAAATTGTAAAAATACCCCAAATTAAAAAAACAAAAACCACAAACAAACCCCCCCCCCAAAAAAAAACCCAACAGAACCTCAGATTGGTTAAATAATTGTTCCCCAAAGCCCTGTAGACTACAGAAACTTTATATGTACAGCGACTCTCCCCAATCAATTAAATATCAGCTACTGTAAAATAGTAAAATTTATGCTGAAATTGTGTTGAACATTATGTATCTAAATGCAACAAACCATTGAAATTCCCCAATACATCCATGAGACAGCATAAAAATGCACAAAAATCTAAAATGCAGCATTCAAAAATTTCAACTGAGAACACAAACATTTCCTAATTGCAATAACTTCCATTTGATCTTGATACACTCTAAATTAACAGCTTCACTATGTCAATCAAACACCTCAATGTTATTTTCATGATTAGGTGATCTGTGGGAGAAATTTATTCCTTCATATACTTTGACAGGCCAGCAGTAAACATGCAAACAAAATTATGTACTATGAACCCTGAACAACAAAATTCCTCTCCCTTAAGATTTTTCACACACTATGTCCAAAACAATTAGCAGCAGAACAATATTCTGTTCAGACAGAGTCTGCTGAGGAAAAGGTCATCTGAAATGACTTCGGCTGGGTGAATGAAGCTGCTCAAGTATGTAATTTGTAATAAAAATTCGATTGGTGATAAAATATGTAGGTGACTTTTTTTTTTTTGCTTCACATTCATACTTAGCATCAATTTATGTTAAATGACATTTGAGATAAGTTTTTTACTTTTTAAATACAATATAAATATATTGAAAATTTAAAGATAAATGTCCTGACTAAAGCAAAGTTATGGCAGTGGTTTGATATATACAGAGATTTTAAAAAGCCATAAGATAAACAGGGGGAAATTATTTTTCTCTTCTACATAACATTGGTTTCTGATCTGATCATAAAACCTGATTTAATTTTATTAACAACATTAAAATGGACCTTGACACAAAGAGTGCAATATAAGTCTATCTCATCATGTTACTAACAGCATCTCCTCCTTATCCTTTTATTTTTTAAATACTATGAAGAAACTTCTTGCTTGGGACTTCTTCCCTTTATAAAATCTCATCAAGGTTCAGCTGGTGAGTAAGCAGCATGAGATCAATGAAAAAAGAAACCTAACAGCAAAGACAAACCTCTTCCCACTGAACAGGGGAAGCAATTTTCAGTCAAGCTGGGACAAGCTTCTGAAGTGTCTTGCTGCAGCTACAAACCCAGCTGCATTCTCTCCAGTGAAGTTCATTCTCTTGCAAGCTTAGACATGCTGTCTTCAAAGCAGCTATAAGTCACTGAAACCTGTCTGGAAGTTGCTTTGTGATTATGTATAGAGAAAAGAAATAAGTTAATCATAGGCAAAAACCCAACACACTCCTGTTTCCTTTCACAGAAGCAGTTAATAAAGCTACTCTTAAAGGATAAGAGTAGCAAATAGTAGTTATTAGTAAATAACCTGTATTTCTGAGTTATGTATATGAAAACATGTACATGAAAGCATTACAGGGCTCTTGTATGCACCAGTATACGCATGCACATATGATGAAATTCATGATAAATTATGTAACTGTAGCATAAACTCTACCTAGCACCTCCAATGACCCCATCTACACTATTCACTTTACCTGCCCCCAAATCCTGTGTGTTCAGCCTTCTAACATCACAGCCCTAAGCCTGTTAGCCTCTGTTAAATTATTATTTTGTTAACCTATCAACCTTTTGCCTCATAAATGTGTCCTTTCTCTTTTGAATTTGTCCAGATGGGAAATCCCAAGTTCTTGAAAGATGAGTTTAAAGTCCCACAGATGTAAATGCTCACCAGGCCTAGGAAAATGTACTTTGTAAAACTAAAAGGACTGGAAATTGCAAAATCCCAAGTTTAGTCATTTGATTCCAATAATGGGGAATTCCAACCTAACATCAGAGCCTTTTCCAGGATACTTTCAATCTTCAAAAGATTTTAATACAGTATTCATAATTTTCTTCTTTCTCACAAGGTACCCATGATACTAAGAAATCATGACTCTGGGAAATCAATAAAATTTCTCTCAGTATTATTACAACAAAACAGAATTCTTATTTTAAAACACGTATGATAACTGGAACACAGATTTCATTTACCTATTGTGCAAAGACATCTCAAAGATGACTCAAATTGTTCTGTCCTTCAATTTAGATGGGTGACATTGCTGTCCTATCAGGCCACCTTCTAAACTGAGATAGACCAAAAAGTTGGGGACTCACTTTCATCATAGGCTATCACATATACAAATGCAGACCACGTAAATCAAAGAGCTGTAAGGAATCAAAACAGCTTCCTTGGTCAACAACTGTTTCATGGGGGGTGATGTTCAATACTTATAAAAATGTAGATGTATTATTGCTGGAGGTACTGAAAACAGAGCAATGTAGGTGGCCTGTAACACACCTCCCCAACTTCAGTTGAGGCCTCTCCTCAGGAGGAATAACTGAGAGCTGATGCATCCTGCCGTGGGTAGGCATTAAAGATAAATATAACTACAGTAGCTCAATCAGATTTACAACTGGACCTCCAGCAGAGAAAAGACTGCCTACTGATCCAATAGTGACACACACACTCCAACCTGGTTTCCTCCTGAAATAAAACAAGGCCTTTTATCTTTTTTTTTTTTTTTTTTTTTTTTTAAATCAAACAATCATGTGTTGCATTATAGGTTATAAGGGCCTAAGTGTCTACTTACCTACTTATAAAATGATATAGGGCTTAAGCTAACTATAAAACTAAAATTCTTATGATTGCTTTCTTTTTCTAACTCTTCCTAGGTTAAGTATTTTAATATCTCCCATATGTTAGATAAACACTAATGAATCTTATTTGCACGTATACACTGAGACTCATTATTCATATTAGCTAAGTTAATATGTCACATCTGGCAAAGAATGCACTCTTGTTCAAATCAAAGAGCAGCTGCTAAATATCAAAACCTACATCTGAATTCTGAGATTTTATAGGAAATGTGGTCTACTTTAATTTTAATCCCATCAGGGAAAAGTTTTTTACATATTATATGTGGATTAACTTTGGTACGTATTTATACGCAGAAATGCTAGCTCATGAAAATACTGCGAGAGGCCCGTTATATTTCCAGTTGTGTCGATTTTAAGGATTTAATTTAATATCAAAAAACATGTTCCACATTCAAAAATTTCTCCAGTTCAATGTTTCTGATGGATTAAGAAATGGTTTAGGAAAAAATTAAATGTTTTCCGAAGCACAAATACTCTAGCATGTGATTTTCATTTAGTATGAAAATCAAAGCTTTGCAAAAGCCCATGTGTAAGTACATCCACATGTTTGTTATTGATCTCTATAAGACGGTCATTGCCTATGCTAACGTTATTCTCCCTAATGCTAACACTCTGATCTGGGCTGTCATAGAAACTGGTTTAAGCAGTTGAGATTCTACGTTTCAAATCAACTGATCAGACCACTAAAAATATTTTGTTGGTGATGCATCTCATAACTTCACACAGGGCCTAGTCTGTTGCTGTTACCATAATAACTGTACTTTATTCAGGCCAACATACCCTGTTCCAAGCTGTTGTTCCTACTCAAACTTTGTGCTCCGACTGCATGTTCTGAAACAAATATGTGATTGCAGTGCTAACCCCATTTCTTTACAAGATGCTTATCCTAGAGAAGTGAAAACCAAGGGATTAGACACACAGGAGGTGTCTGCTCTGCCAAAGAAACGTATAAAGCTACAGCTCTCTGCAATATCCCTTGTTTAAGAAAAACTTCAATGTGCAACACACTAATGACACAGCTCCCTAAAAATCTCTAGGCTTCTCTCACTGGCTTTTTGGATGTACAAGACCTGAAAGACTAAGGAAACAGTGTCTGGGAAAGTCAGACAGGAAAACAAAGTTGAAAGAGAAATAATGCCTTTGTAGAAGTCCATGGCAAGAAACATGTTCCACATGAGGCAATGCCCATACGGGGCACTGGGACTGACCTGTGTCTTATTCCTACTTCTGTTGCAGACCTTCAGGCAACCATGCAAATGACTTCATCTCACTATTTTCCCTGGATTTAATAGCACAGAAAAATCAACACCAGGACTCCAAAGCCAACAATACAGTAAAACAAGCTTTGCACATAACCTATGAGTTTTCCGAGGTTTAAATAGGAATTTTAAGCAACATTGTGAACTTTCCACTCACCCAAATTAGGACAAGTGTTTGAAAGAATGTGATAATCCCATTGCCTGTGCTAGCAGATGACCATCTAAAGGACCAAGCAGCCCTTTTCAGTCTCATGCCCTGTATCTGTTGTGTGAATCGTAAATATGCAGAGTTGACTCTTATTATCCAAAATAACGTAAGGTCGGTATGTAGGCAATACTATAATAATGGTGAATAATGATGTGTACAGCAGTGTGGCTTCAAGATGACTCTACGGTGGCACAGAGGCAATTCTATTACAGAATCTCAGTGGAGGGACACATACATTCCCTTCCATGAAACTGGCCATTGGCCAGCAAGTGTTAACAACACAAGCTTTGGGAAAACAGGTAAAGCTGCCCTGCAGTGTTACATGGAGCCAGCGGGGCTGTGCTACACTGCAGCCCAGGTAAATCGCCTACAGATGACAAAGTCAAAACTATGAGCTTGATGGTCAGTCCCAAGCACAGTGTTACACAGAAGTTTATGTGGATTCTCATGGTACATTCCAGGAAATTCAGACTACTCAAAAAGCATTCATAAACACAGTCACATAACTGTTCTATTAATTATTTACTAGATATTAATGTCTTGGCTGTACTCATTAATGTCACAGAATATGCTATTCAATACTTGAGTTCTTCCTACGGTGAAAGACTGCAAACACAACAGTATCCTGCAGAAGATCACACATCCACTACTTCTTTTTTTCATATGGCCACTGATCTGTTTCTTAGGTCACAACTTTATTAAAAGTATAATCTGCAACCACTCAAAATAGCACTAAAAAAGGCCTTTAAAACACTATAATCACTCTTTTGCCTCACACAATTAGAAGATAAAAATGTATAAAAATAATCAGCACCAGTTATGTGCAGTATCAGCTTAATCATCAGTCAAAACTCTCCTCTTTTGATGAAATCATTCTGTATCTAATGATATCAGCACTACTGGTGGTCTAGGCTGATATTAGTCAATGTACAACCTTGGGTTCATTTTTAGGCATTTGGATCACCTATTGCAGCAATGGAAATAGATAAAGCTCTAAACTGTTATCCAAAAAAGGTTTCGTGTGAAGGAAGAGTTGCATCACCTGAATGACATAAAACTGCTACAAAAGCTGAAGTTCTGTGTAAGTGCTAAATATGAAGCGGTAGGAACTTAACTTTTAGCTTTTGAAAAACAGCTATGGATATGGATGCAGTGACTACGTATCCCGAAATAATACAAACAGCTTCTCACCAAAAGTGAAAAAACAAACACACAGACACTCAGAACACCACCATCTTAAAGCTCAACACTAACAGTGCTTTTTTGCCCAAGATTAAGTTCCAATAATTTTCTGTCAATTAATCAATATACATCATGTCTTTCAAGGCATTTGCTAGTCTATCTCCCATATTCATAATACGAAAAGTTGCAAACAGAAGGTGTACAAAAATAACTATGCATTAGTTCTTACAAAATGCCTCTAACCACAGTGGTATCACTCCATTCCTACAGGTGATGAATTCTTGCATAAAAAGTGTAGCTAGCTAATATACTCAGAATCACACAGAAAAGTCTATGGCAAGAACAGCAATTGAATCAAAAAACGCTGATAGGTTTAGCCATGACATTATCCTGGGATTCTGAAAAAACACGGTGATCAAAATAGACAATAACAGGAGTATCAGATGTTCAAGTCCAGAAGAAAATAAAAAGCAATCCTATTTGCAATTTCTATCAGGGCTGCTAAACATTTATGTATTGTTCCAATACACCAACCACTCTTGTTATGCCACTGTTAGGAATCCTGCACTCACTGAAATTCATAACATTCTGCTCACTCACAGTAATTTGACAGAAGAACAAATGAGAACAGAAAACTGAAGCTTTCCCATGCTGCTGAGTGCAACAATCATGAAATTATATCCTCAATCCTAACTTTGAATCTCTTTTTACCAACTGACAACATTCCATAAAAAATACTTACATATGCGATAATTATTATTTTTGTAGCGTTATGCTTACATGAAAGTTAAGTTGCCGGTTTGAATTCAGAAAACAAACAGTGAATGACAATTGTAAAAGCAAAATATTACTGAAACACTATTGACTTTCGAAGAGTATGAGGAAAAATTAATTGGCAGATGTTTTACATAGCATAATTAACAGTTCATTTCAATGCTCTATAACAAGATTAAGATAATTATGCTTAGAAACAGAAATGTAATAATGATAAATTACTATTTTTCATATTACGGTCAATCTCCTACATTCCAAATAATCACCATGTTTAGAAATAGGTGCATCTGTGCCATGTTGTCATCAGCTATACAAATGGTACAAACTCCAGGCTGAGTGAAGCGATCTTTCAGCCAAGATACAGGAGATTTGCTTTCTTCAGGAGTAAACGAAGTGTCTGTTCCACTCATCAGCAGAACAGAAGGTAAAAACAGCAGTCCTGTTTTCACCAGGGCACAGTTACTGGATAGAAGCTGAAGCTGCATTAGCATTTCTTATGGATAACTGGAGAGCAATGTTTAAATTCTGCGAGCTTAGCAAGTTACAAAAACCCCTCATATGGAAGTTCAAGAATGAGAATATGAGAATCTGTACTCTGAGATGGTGTGCAAAAATATGAAGTCATATGCTTTCCTACATGGGTAGCAAGGAATAACTCTTTCAAGGATTTCAGGCTACAAATAAATTAAGAAAAAACTAATTTTCAAGGGTGTTTTTTATTACATTTATGAAGACTCTTACTGCATCCAAGTGCCACAATATTAGTGTAAATCATTTCAAATTAACAGTTACATGAATGTAACCCCTGAGTGTTAATAATGTGTTGATAAATTAGGCTTAATATTTTGGGGTCTACATATAAATTTTATTTCAGGCCTTCCATTTTCAAGGAGTTTTTTTTCTTTTTTATTTCAAAGATGCATTTTTCTTCTATTTCCCCACAAAGACATAACAAAAAAACCCCACAACCGTTTTGCCTTGAAATTAGAAACAGACTTGTATTTCACCCCTCTCTCATTTTTATAGCTTCACTGCTTTCATCGTGGGGTTTTTTGTTGTTTTGGGGGGGGTTTTTTTGCTTTGCTTTCTACTATCAAATCCTTGACACTTGGAGACTAAAACCTCACAACTAACAGCACAAAGATCAGAGCAGGCACAGAAATAGAAATTGCAAGATTAGAAATCTCAAAGACCTGAAAAGCAGACAGAGGAGGAATAAATAGGGATTGCAGCAGAACCAAGGAGAATAAAAGAAAGCAATGAAAAATACCTCCAAAAAATAATAACAAAAAGTGTGTGACTGTATTATTAATGTGCAGCTGAGGAATATTAGCTCTGTAGAACTGGAATATCACACTTATCCAAAGCAAATTAGATTGGAAGAAGGGAGGTAAGTGCAAAAGCATTGTGTATTATAAATACCCACTGACACCTTTTACGTTTAGTCCACTTTTCATTCCCACTTAGCAGTAGGCAAATTTAGAGACTTATTGTTCCTACTATTGATCATTGTTGCTCTGAGCCTTCAAATAAATAACAAAAAAATCCCACCCCATAATGAATTAAAAACCCAAGACATTACGCAAAAAAAAAGTTTTTGTATTGACCAGCTTTCTAGCTTTATCCCCTCACTAACCAAATACGTCTCCATATGTTTCCCATGTGCACTTAGGCGAAGTCAAGAAGTTGATCAGAAAATCATAGACAAAAGATGTCATCATGGAATTTGGTACAAAACACTGGCTTTGCAACTGCTTTATACAAACATTCTATAGGCAACCTGTCTAACCTTAACGAGTTCTTGGGGCAGAATTTAAACTCCTAAAGCCAGGAGACTTTTATAAGGCTGCACCCACAAATTATTTTCAATTGTACTCCATTACAGGCAAAAATACCATACTTGGCTTTGATCTTTGATCTCCTTACATATCAGCAGTATGTGGTAAGAAGCTATGAAGACAAAAACATAAATGCACTAATGAGATCTACTAAAAATACACGGCGAGGCATGTCTGAAACAATGATGCACCTACAATTTTGCAGAGCCCTTATGCAGATGACTTTCAGACTAGAAGGACATAAAAGGACCGAGGAATAAAAGTAAATATTCAACCCTAATGCCTGTTTTTGCAGTTACATTCAATTGGCCTAAAACTTTAACAGTATCAACCAAGGTACCCTAGACTACTTCACTGAGATGGCTCTTGCATCTCTTTACCTAGTCTTGACTTTCTGTTTATCCATCTCACCATTGCTGGTAAGGCATTCTGAATCATCTACACAAGCTTTTTCTGTTTTTCAGCAGCATAACTAATTTAGAATCTCAGCACTAATCCTCTTAATTTCTCCATAATCTAATTTATTATTTAAATTTGAAATAGGTATCTAATTGTATGGAGTTTCTTGAAGTATGTTTCAACTAAGATACAGTATACCTTTAAGGTAATATATTATTGTTATACACTCTGTTAATATTTCATAAAATAAACCTTTTATTTTAGGAAATTTTTTTGCATATATTAGTATAATGTGTATTAACACTGATACTGTTCCACTGACTAAAATGAGGTATATAAACAGTGTACAACCTCACACATCACAAACAAACCTGTTACAGTCTTCAAAGGGTTAAATTTGATACACTTCCCTATAGATTCTTAAAAATAACTAACAAACAGGGCTTTGCTATGAGGATATAACTGAGACTTAAGTCCAAACTACCTAATTTCTATGTTTGTATCTCTAGGTTTCAGTCATATAATCAGCAATTAGTAACCCAACAATAACCCAAACTAACAGTCTACTTATCATTCCAACTTTAGGCCTTTGGCTCTATAAAAAAAATGTAATTTCAAATAGCACTTGAATGTACATAATAACTGAATTTTATATATTATTAAAACAGTATTTGAAATTACATTAAAAAACACATTTAAAATGTAAAGCTAGAGAGAGCCATCTACAGTATATAAGGTGAAAGGAGGATCTTTGAAACTTTGATGGAGAAGTGCCATATCAATTTAAAAACATTTGGGAGTCTTCCAGTATGGAAAAGACAAAGCTCTTACCGTTTCCTTTGGAATTTGTGACTGGCTTTGTTCTGCATTCTAAAGGAAGTAAAAAAAATAAATAAGAACACGACTACATACGACATATACTATCTATCAGCAGGGGGATAAACAAAGAGCTCTAATTCTGACATGAAGTGGTAATGGAAATATGAAGGGTGTTCATCACACTGATTCAAATTTGTCTAAACAAGCACTAAATGAGAGGTGAACAAAAATAACCTCCATCGATCTTAGGCCAGTGCACCTGACTTTATCTGGCTACGAGGGAGGTGGCTATCTGGCCAAGGAAGGATAAAAGCTGCTTGCACCATCTTCTGGCTGGTGGAACGTTCTCGTTCAGTGATGTTCTCCCCTGGCTTTCCCTTCTGCTTTGAAGTTTTCAGAGAACAACCTCAGCAGTCCAGATGAACACATCCAAATATTCTAAGCAAGTATCTAAAAACATCCAGTCTCATTTTAACCAAGGACTCCCCTTTTAACTACAGCACTAGATATACCAGGACAGGAGGGAGCTTTCGGTCAACTACAGATGGGACTCTCCTGTACCTTGCATTTCTCACCTGTTTCTCAGGGCACATCATGCAAACATAAATCATTGGAAAACAATTCTGCATCTCCCAACCAATTCTGTACACACATGTGAGGAACTATTACTCTTCCAAGCCCATGTCCACACATATAAAAACCCCTCTCAGCACCCAGGAGCCATCTTGCTGCTGGCTGAATGATGATTTTTGGGCTAACCAGCTATTTCTTTCCATTCAGCTGGGCTAAAATAAAATGCTAGGGTTTACTGGACTTTTTTGCTTTGGGCTCTTTTGCAGGAGTTTCAAATGATCAAGCACAAAAATGTACTGGCAAAGTAGTAACACAAACACCCAGTTAGCTTTAACCTGCAGCCAACAATCAATAAGAAAAAAAAAATAAAAAAAAAATGAAGAAGCCAACTACCGGAAAAATGTAAAGGACCTACATGTACTGATGGGCATATTAACTTGTAGCATACAGGAGACTAACTCTGCCAGCCAGTCTTTGTTGATATTGAGAATTTAGCTCAAAAGCTAAATAACCCATGTCAATCCTTCAGTGGATTCACATGGCCAGTAGCAGGCAGAAAGAAATCTTTCACAGCAAGTTATAGAATCATAGAATGGTTTGGGTTTGAAGGGACCTTAAAGATCATCTAGTTCCAAACCCCCTGCCATCAGCAGGGACACCTTCCACTGGACCAGGTTGCTCAAAGCCTCATCCAGCCTGGCCTTAAACACTTCCAGGGAGGAGCAGCCACAGCTTCTCTGGCCAACCTGGGCCAGTGTCTGACCACCCTCACAGTGAAGAATTACGATGTTCGGTTACGTGAGGAAACCACAGTATAACAGGAGCTTTACTTAACCAGAGTAATCCTTATGCCTTTCATAAAGAAAGGTGGCAGGAGGGAATATTTTTAAGAGACAATCTGCCTCTCACACTGATGTGGACAAGCCCTAATGTATTACCTATGTGGCATTAGGTACCTCTGGAAGAAATAAAATGCTTGGTAGGCTGGAGAAGCATAACCGTTCTTCCAGATCTCATTGGTTAAAAAAGTTAACTCTCGTCAATTTGATTTTATTCCCTGCTTCCATGTTTTACTCGCTTTTACCATACCCTGCTGCACTGGATGATGGCTCTCCATCACACACACACCTCCTAACCTGACTACACAAGCTACAAAGATCCCACGCTAACCTAAACTGGCTCAGCTTAACATTCCCGTAAGTTTTAGATACAACTACACATTTACACAGGTCCCTTCCAGACAATAATGGCAACATACAAAGACACTAAACTCCACAACTCTCCTGAAAGTTTATTGTCTTAATTTTACTTATAATGAAATTTTCAAAAATCATTCAACAAACCGGAACTGAAAACATAAAATCTAACCACCTCTTTTATTGGGATTACTACCCGTGCAAGTGTTGGCAAATCTAAAATGGTTTCAACATTGAGTGCTCCTCAGCAATCAACAGCAAGTCCTGCCCTTTATGAGATGGATAATATCAAATAACATGATTTTATGCATACGGTTTCTGAGACACTTCTCATTCGGTTAATATTTAAAGCAAACAAATGTAGAAAGTATGGCAGAAATAGGGGAAGGATGCAAAGACAAACTGTTCCTAAATGGTCAAAGAAGGTTTGCATGTGAAAGAGATAAATTGACATGATTCCAGACCATTCCCCTCCCTCCTTCAATATTAATTCATTTTTGGTTTTGGTTTTTTGCATAAAGCTAGTAAAATTCCATCAGAGGAGCTAGTTGAAAAGACTCTTTTTTTTTTTTTTTTTTGTCTGTTAGGATTATTTCTTACTAGAGAAGAAAGAACAGTCCTTGTGACGGTTTTTAGCTCAGTACCTTCCTCAGCAATTCTGCTCCTGCTCTTTGACAGCTGTCAGCAGAGCACACCTAACAGTACTTCATGTCAAAATGCAAACAAACAAATACTTATGCAACAGGGGATCATCACAGAACTGTCAGATCCTCACAATATTATTTGTTCATCTAAAGCTACAGAAACATACACCAGTCCAGATCGGATCTCTGACTACATAGCACAGAGCCCACCTACTGCCTGACAGCCATGAGGAGATCTGGGATTTGCCAAAATAGCTGAGAGTATCGCCTGAGCAGCAGCAGGGAGGCTACTGAAACTCATTTAAACGGGCTGATTTGCTGTTATTTTTAAAATTATATCAAGTATTACTATTAAATCTCTGCATTACTCACATCATATCTTTGTTTACAATTATTTAAATTCTGTACTATAAATGCCTAATTTTACTACAGAAATAATGTACACAAAATTAAGACATTTTCTTCTAAATTTATTTAGAAAACTTAAAAAGCATTTTCATTCATCTTTATGTATGATAGCAATACTGTGAAAATTACATCATAGGAACTTATAAACAGATTGCTTTCACAGTTCCAGTAATAAGGTAAGGCATAATATGATTTAAAATTGTTCATTTCTCTTCATTTTATGACAACTTTCACTTCAGTACCTGCAGTCATGTTCCAAGAATATGAAGGTAAAAGTGTGGTTCATTTGCAACCTTCCCTGCCATTTGAATTTCATAGGTTTAATTGTAGGTTTGATAAGTAAAAGGCTAATGTTAAATGCCTTGAAATGGACAAACAAAAATTCATTCTTTTTGCATTCAAAATAACACAAACCCAACAGAAAAATGAAGCAATCAATTCAACATACTTATAATTGTCATTTATACTTGTCTACCTTCTCACAATAATGCAGCCAAATAAGTTATTTTTAGAGCTATATATAGCTACAAGAATACAAATAATAAATAACTTCAGCAGTTTAATTGAATACAGAACAAAGTAAGACTGCTACATTCACAGCCTACCTTTTCATAACAGAAATTATCTTGAATAATTATCAGATAAATATCTTTATACACTATGCAAGTGGAGCAGGTACAGTATGAAACATTATTTTATTTCCATTTCATGTAAATTCCTCAGAAACATTTTCTGAATTGCCTTGCTAAATTAATAACTGCAGGGTTTCCATTCCACAGAGATTGCATTTATATTCAAAAAAGGTTACTATTTCTTATATATTCCACTTTTTGATAGAAAAAGATTTACATATCCTGTTTTGGCATAATATTATATGCTCTAAACTATTTTAGTGAGCTGGTAGTGGGACAAATGGCAGGCTTTCAAATATAGATTTGTCCATATGAAAGCTACGAAATAATCTACTTGTCTGCATCCATCCAAATAAAGTCCATCCAATAGCTTCTTCTATAATAAACATTTTCACTCAAAATAAAACTCTTAATTATACATTATCAACAAATATTTAATTCCAATAGCAGATCTCGTAGAGAATAAAAAAACATTCATGTAAAATGTTCTAAATAAAGCAAAACAGCTTTTTTCTTTTTCTTACATTCAGTGCTGGCCATGCATGTTTACTAGCAGGTGACAAGATCAAATCATTTGCTCATACCCATCTAGATCTCTTAGCTGCTCTCTATTTTACGCACCAGTTCCCTTGGATGGAATGTTTCTTCCTGTCGAAAAATCAGAAGGCCGACAGTCCCTCCCATCTTGGTGCTTCGCAGCAAGGACACAACTTCTTCTTGAGTTTTGCCTGTTAAATCAACTCCATTTACCTGTGATGAAGGAAATATTAGAAATTTGTAAGACTTCAAACCACAAAAAACAGTAGAATATTGAAAAGTCATGTGAATCATATGAGACAGTTTTAAAAAAACCTCAATGAAGCAATCTGCTTATTGGCTCAGCAGAGCTTTTACTCCATAGAAATAATTAAACACGCATTCTTTACATACGAATTCAAATAACAAGCAAGACAGCAAGATAACAAGCAAGAACCTTTACAGCAGCAACAGTATAGTCCAGTACACTCTAAAGCCAACTATTCCCATCTACCAGTAATTTTTAGAAGAATTTCTGCCCAAAAATCCTTTTGCAAAATCAATGTATGATCCAAAACTGGTCCTGTTTCCATGTGCCTTGGTGTTATACATATCTTCCAAATACATCTTGCACAACAAATTGTGTCAAAAGTAAAAAGTAATTTTTTTCCCCAAATAACTTTGGGGAAAACTCTTTGTCTTTGTTCAGTGGTCCAGCCCCTTGGCCTCCACATACCACTAACCAGGACAGACAGATATGGAATACCTACAGGAAAATTTCCCACTGTACGAGCTAACTTGAGTAAGAAGAAGCCAGAGAAAGATAGGGTATCCTCAGGCTTGTCTGTTCAGAAACACTGTGGAAATGCAAGGCAAATCAACTAATGGTGTTAAGCAAGGGAGAGCATAGTGCTTAGAAGTCATCAAACCATCTTTTTCCTTCCCCTTGTAGGAGATCACAGCTCACACAGCTGAGATGCCATAGCTGTTGTCTTAAATGCTCCTCAGTCCCCTTCTACCCAAGTCATCTGGGTTACCTTGAATTACAGTAATTACGGAGGGCTATGCTCCAGCAACAATTCAAGCTGACTTTGCCAATTTGCAGTAAAGTGAAGTTAGGGCGCTGAGAGGCAGTTACAGTCTCAGCTGTACCTCCAGTGTCATTTGGCTTAGCGATGGTAATGAAGAGCTGTGGGTGGTAACATCTTATATCACTCCAGCTAGATTTGCAGCAAGATCTCTGCTGTGCATCTATCTAAGAAAAATTTAATTCCCTTGAGGACATCATCCCTTCAGGAGGGAAGTGGCCTTGATTCTCTGTAGCACTACCTTCCTTTATATTGTCCCTTTCAGCTAATTCACTAAACCTTTCCAGAGTATTGTCTTCCATACTTGGCATCATCCTCAATAATTTCTGGTCCAATTTCACTCCATGCTGATTTAATGCCACTTATTAAGTAACAATCTCCTTGCTTCAACTAAACAGCAATGCAAGACTATCACACTATATTCACATAAGGATATGTAAACTCATGTTTGCATAGTTGTTTCAGTCCAGATCTTGAAACAGTTATGTACTGAAAATGTACAGCCCTTGATCTGTTACGTCAAAAAACAAAGTTAAAAAAAAAAGGAGGAAGAAGAAGAGGGAAACCATTTTCCTGTAACATAAAACTACTAAGAGCCTGGGGAAGTGAACTAGTGCATGGGCTCATGCCAAAACACAGACAAACAACATGTAACACTTCATCACCTCAATTAATCGGTCTCCAGCTTTTAGTCTCCCATCTTGAATAGCTGCACCTCTTGGAAGGATGTTTTTCACATAAATTGGAGCAGAGCCACCAATGGGGACATCTCTTGAAGTAATGCTAAATCCCAAGCCTTCTGTACCTGCATAAAGAATGCAGAATAGGCCTTGTTAAAATGCATATATTATATTACATATTATTTTTATCCAGCAGAACATATGTATACCTCACTGATACAATCCTTGAAAATAAATACATAAGATGTAAGAATGACTGGGGGGGGAAAAAAAAAAAGGCATATATAGGAATGCTATAGCACTGAGTCTTGGCACAGGTGGCTCAGCAGGCCCCCCTTGCAACTTGCTGTTCTGATGATTTCCAAGTCATTGCCATATTTCCAACTTTCTATTTCAGATGAGCTGAGTGACAAGGAATCAGAACAAAGCATATCTGATATCCTACCACTGCCTTCCCCCTTGTCAATCTGGATCTCATCAATGAGCCTTCCTTTCTCTTTTGCAACTCTTTCTGCAATGTCAGTCAGATGACACTGCTGGCCACGGGGCTCTATCAGCTCACTTATGGACACCAGCAGGTGACAGACAGAACCGGAGCTCAGTAGTCTCATTTATTCTGCTCTGAAGGACCTCGGGCTGTTTTCTGTCAATAGCTCCTCTGCCCCAGGACTTCACCCCAGTTCTTGCTGGGTTCCACCCCACCTTCTGCCACACAGGCAGGGAGCAGAGCCAGGCTGCCACTTCTGAGGTCCTGCTGTGCATCCAGGTGACTGGCTTACACTTGGCTAAGACTGACTGAAGCAAAACAGAGACATTTAAGATGATCTGGAGAAATCCAGAGAGGGGGTCCAGTAAATATGGCAAATTAAACTTGCTCATATTTCAGAAAAATTATGCCCACAAATGGTTACTGAAGTATACCTTAGGACCTCACCAGCTCTGCAATTCATAAGCCAAGGGGACAAAAGGAAGCCTTTCCTACTACGCAGAAAGCTCATTTATGATCCTCTCTTTGATGCAATCTGTCCAGTGTTATCAACAACCTTTAAAATTCTATGTTGAAACCTGACCCACCCACCACCACAACACTGCACATAAAGTCTATTCAGGACACTTAATCTAGCATGAAATGCAGACAGCCATTCAGCAGAGAGCACCCCTGACAGAGTGTTAGCATCTACAACTTCCACTAGAAACATCTTGGAGGTTGTCAAGATATGTCTACAGTTCAAGTTCACTAGCCACGCATACACATGCCCAACCTGCATTTAATCTGACCTATGAAGGCAACCTGCAGTTAGGACTCTGCAACATCACGTACAGTCCCTAAAAGTTGCACAACATCCCTTTGTTATTGTGGGGACAGACATGAATGTTTATGCAAGTCTTCAGCTATGAGCCCTGGGAAGATGAACACAACCTATGTGAAAGACACACTATAGAACCATGAGAGGTTTGTACTGGGTTTGCATGGCAAGGTCTTGGTAGTGGGGGCGGTACGGGGCGGCTTCTGTGAGAAGCTGCCAGAAGCTTCCCCCATGTCTGACTGAGCCAATGCAGATGGCTCCAAGAGGGAGCTGCTGGCCAAGGTCAAGCCTATCAGTGATGCTGGCAGTGCCTCTGTGATAACATATTTAAGAAAAGGAAAAAACTGCTGTACAACAGCAGCTGAAGGAGAGGAGTGAGAATATGCAGGAGAAACAACTCTGCAGACAGCAAGGTCAGTGAAGAAGGAGGGGGAGGAGGTGCTCCAGGCGCTGGAGCAGAGATTCCCCTGCAGCCCATGGTGAAGACCATGGTGAGGCAGCTGTCCCCCTGCAGCCCATGGAGGTCCACAGTGGAGCAGAGATCCACCTGCAGCCCCCGGAGGACCCCATATTGGAGCAGGTGGGTGCCAAAAGGAGGCTGTGACCCTTTGGGAAGTTCACGCTGGAGCAGGCTCCTAGCAGGACCTGGGACCCTGTGGAGAGAGGAGCCCACGCTGGAGCAGGTTTGCTGGCAGGACTTGTGACCCCATTACCCATGCTAGAGCAGTCTCTTCCTGAAGGACTGCACCCCATGGAAGGGACCCATACTCGAGCAGTTCATGAAGAACTGCAAACCATGGGAAAGACTCATGCTGGAGAAGTTTGTGGAGGACTGTTTCCTGTGGGAGGGCCTCTGCGCTGGAGCAGGGGAAGAGTGTGAGGGAGAAGAGTGTGAGGGCGGAGTGTCAGAGCATGTGATGAACTGACCCCAACCTCCATTCCCTGTCCTTCTGTGCCACTGGGGCACATCAATTCGTCTAGGTTAACTATTGTGAGACAACCTCCCTTTCTTCTGCAGCATTCAAGACAGCTGAAAAACTGACATTTGAATTTGAAAGTCTTCATCCACTTTCAGGCTGATATAAAATTTATCAGTGTTATTACACAGAGATGAAGAAAATATTAGATCTTATAACATCCATATTTCACTCTGGAGACCTCACCATTTTAATGATGGTTTAAACTTTCATAGAACTCTTTAACCTCTTGCAACACATGAAGATGATCTGTATAAGGGTATTTTAAGTCAGATCTCAGCTTTTTATGGAATCTCTATTTTTCTTATTTCAAAGATCTGTGTTGAATACTGCTTTATGAGTACAAGCTTTGTCTGCTGAAATTTCTAACGCAGTATCAGAACATGACTGCACACCCAGGACAATATTTCATTATTAATAAACTTAAATCCCCATAGCCTGATTACAGCGCCATTACAGATGTCTGGTTCACACACTCCACTTTAAACTCCCATGGAAAAAAGCAGACGTTGAAATGTTCACATTACAAATGCACACAGGATATAAATTTAGACTGTGGCATTTTCTGCTGTCAAATCTCCAGAAGGTCTCTACCAAAGCCGGCAGAACACCACAAATCCACACTGAGCCCAGATATTAGCAGAAGAGAAGTCTAATTACTTGTTTCTGTGAAAAGAAGAGGGCTCAACTGGGCTACACTTTGCTAGGGTGCAATGCACAGCTTTGCATGAGGCAGCTTTTGGGTGTCCTTTTCCTTTTACCCCTTCTCTGCTTCATTTTACTATTCATGCTCTATAGCTGCCCTTAGCTGTACAATACAGCTTCATAAACTCCTTGCTTATTATATATAAATTAGAAGCTCACAAGACTGGGAAATAAATGAACACATTCAACTGAGGCCAAAAATAAATACAACTTCTTTTTTTTTTTTTCTTTTTATACACATAACTGATTTAATTATCTCTACCTGATGCATTTCAGTTCTCCTGTTGATAGAAATGCATATAAGATCTTAATATCTTCCTGCTGCTAAAATGTTTTCAGTTCTTAGAGTGTAAAACTCCATTATAATTATGAGGGAACTGTGCAAACATACTGTAGACTCTTCAGATATCTCTGATTTATACTAGTAATATGGGAGAAACTGAACACACATACAGACAGAACCTGAACATGAGTAGAAAACAGAAGGAATTTCCATCTTTTTGAAAACACAGGAGTCATCCTACTCAAAGCTAGGAGCTTTACTTTGCAAGGTCTAGATCATTTGAGCTATGTTCAGCTTAATCTCTTACAGATTTTTAAAAGAGAAAGGGTAGAAAAAGTCTTCCTCCCTCTATAGCTGTCAACTGTGACAACGATCAAATCACACCAAGTGATAATAGCATTTAAAAATTACCCACTAATTTGTGTAATTCAAATTCTTAGGCTTTTTTGATAAATCAGCAGCTCTCTCAACAAGTCAGAGCTCCCCTTTTCTAATGAATGTGATGCTGAACACGCCTTCTAACGTTGCATTGCCCTCAAGAGCTCAGCCAGCTCTGAGCTGAAGATGAAGTAGTTTTAGGTGAATAAAAAGGACAGTTACAACAGTAAAAGAACTATTCTGTTGTACAAGCAGAAGAGGGACAGATTTGATGCTTCAGTTGCTGTTTTGGAAGAAGAAGGTTCTACTAGCACCAAGGCAGAGCAGGGGTGGACAACTTTCATTTAATTTAATTAAATATATATTTAAAATTAACATCATCATCTTATTTGGAATCATCCTGATCATAAACTGACAGGATGTTAAAAAAAATTATTAAATCTTACTAGAGGTGCCTAGACTTTCTGTTATCTCCCTGTGAAGAAGTGTTTAATTTCTCACTAATGCTAGCATTATCTTCTTGATTGCAGAAAAAATGTCTGATATAACATTTCTGTCTTTCTAAAGCTCTTCTGAATGAAAAATTGTATTCTCCTCATCCAGCACCAACTGTAGGTCTACCTTCTCAGCAGCAAAATGTGTTGCTGGGTAGAAACACTGCCAGAACACGAGACAAAAAGCAAGCATCACCTCGATACTGCTTCCAGTACTTTCATGTCCCTCTCAAAAGGACATTACCTCAGAGACTCAAGAAGGAACATCTAAAGGACATACACTGTCAACTTCTTATGATACTTCTCTTACAGTTATCATCCCTTTCAGGACTGCAAGCAGAGCTAGAAGTAAATCATGCTCTTCTTTCTCCTCTAATTTAAGAAAATGTAGATGAGTTCTCAGGTACTTCAGTATGGATCTACCTAAATTTAAAAAAAAAAAATTAAAAAAATCTCACTTCTAAAACAATGGAACATGTTTGATAACTAGAAATTGGGCACCACGTTTGCTAGTACTTATGCAAGAGAAGCAGAGGACATTTCAAAACAACCTAAATCTGGAAAAATCCATGTGGGTGAACAGTCCTCAGATGGAATAAAGGATTGTTAAGGAAAAGTGCAGATTCTCCATGAAAGACAAAGAACACACTCTCCCCTTCCTAAAACAATAAGGGAGGTTGGTTACACATACAAACAGTTTGTGACACAAAGCCACAAAAATTACAAAATAAAGCATGCCCACTTAATTAAAGTGTTAGATTACAAAATCATCCAGAATAAGGAAAGAGATAACATTACAATAAAATAAGGTAGAAGGGCTAAATGTTCTCTGACAATAATCAGAGCAGACACTCTCCTTCCAAGCATTTCAAATTCCTGCTTTTTCACAGTATACTCCTCCTCGAGATCCATGTACGGATGGGTGATTGCTGAAATAATTATCCTACTGTTTTATGCTAGAAAGCACCTTTATTAAGAACTGGACCTCATGCAAGAGCTGAACAGCAAGTACGTTCTCGTTACTGTCAGGGGCTTCACTAAACTAATCTAAATCATTTTAGATATTTCCTGAAAAGTTATTTTACTGCTCCTGGTTTAAACCCCATGTTTTCAGAATCTGTGTATGTGTAGTCAGGGTAACTGTATGTGCAAATGACTGCTTAGAAGGCTGACTGCTCAGCTGTCTATAAAATATCTGCAGTCACATGCATGATCAAGACAAATTAATTGCAAGTCCATTTTTATGCTGTTGAGTGATTTGGAACAACTCTTTTTTTTCTCCAAGCAAAGCTCAGACCTCTCAAGAAGATCTTTGACCAACCTAACAGAAACATCCTTCCCTTTTTGCTATAGGCTGCTAATAGTGATCAGAAGTGTTTTTAAAAAACGTAAAGATGAAACTTGATGCAGTTTACATTTCCTCAGTGCCTAATAATGCCCAAAATTATGTTTCACTTCTGAATCTCATTTCTCAAGGTTGCTTAAGTAAATTAGGAATCTACACGCTACGTTTCAAAAGTGACAAACATCCCTACTGCATCTGAACAGGAATTCTAAAATCAGTCTAAGAGAACATATGACATCAAAAGAAATTTTAAATAAAAATTTAAAATGTCAGTTCAAAGTCTGGCTCAAGAAACTGTATGGGAAAACAGGAGAGTACAATGAAAAATGCATGTAAATCTGTACACTTCAGATACATGATGCAGGATATCTTACAGACAAGTTCAGGGTCCTGTCTTGTACACTCTGCTATACAAATCCAAGTAAAACAAGTAATCATCCATATATGTGCTTTACTCTATAGCAAATATGATGTCATTTTAAATTGGCATACTCCAGAACTTATTTGTGTCTCCAGGGACTTCTTGCAGAAGGGAACTTGGGTGTGGCAGGGCTGAGCGTCACTGTATCATAACACTGAATGTCCAGTCACCTGGTGGGACTTGCACTGTTTAAGCTTGGCTGTGTGTGTAAGATGGAGCATTAGTAACCACAGAAGGGCCAGCAATCCCAACAGGAATCCAACAAGAAACCTGAAGAGCAAGAAGTCTCATAACCCTCCTCACATCTACAATTTAACTATTTTTCTCTGTTGCATTACACAAAGGTGCCTCCTTCCTCTCAGGATCCACCATCTTCTAGGACACAGCTGCTACACCCTTTCTGGGATGGACTTGGTGATTCCTATAGCTTTCCTGGGAAAAGCTATAGGAGTTGTGTCACTTATTTCTTTCTCTTGAAGCTGTACTATTTTCAAGAGAGAAACTTCTTTGGGACAAAAAGGAAGATATGATCGCAACTCCCATGTCTGGTAGTTAAGTTGCTCTCTGGAAGGGAAGAGATGTGGACTGAAGTCCTGATGCACTGAATACTTCAGAGAAAAAATAGCAAAATATTTGGTGGAACTAGGACCAACTTAAAAAACAAGAGCACAGTTTTGACATTTTACATCAAGAATAATTTAATTTAACTAGACAAATATATAGTTACAGATAAAAATGATCCAATGCAATGAGCATTATACTTAAGAGCAATCATATAAAATGAAGCTAATTTAAAGACTGAGTACTTCAGGCTTGTCTTAGTACAGCAGTGTCAAAACCAGTACGTATGAAATCTGAGTCCAATTGAATGTCCAATTGAAAAGCAGTCTTTAGAATGCTCTAGCAAGTATCAGTCTAAATGCTGCGAGTTACTTAGTGCTCAAAGACTAAGCCGTAGAATCACTTGTTGTATAATTGGTTATTTATTATTTATAAGTGTGGACTAAATTTCTCTCAATTGCATTGGCTCAAACTCTTGCAGTCAAAGAAAAATCTCTGGAATTGTCCTGGTGTTATGAGGTCAAAATTTGTACTAACACTCTGGGTGTTATATCAGTGGTCTTATTTTCTCTATATATTAGCTGTAAAGAACTATTTTTATTTATTTATACTTACTGTGTATCAGCTTACACCAAAATATATAAAAACACAGGCTCACTGTCATGTCTTGCACTATCTTAATTTGTGTCAGCTATTAAGTTTAACTGTTATAGAGCCTTAATGGCATTAGAATATCAGCAATAACCCCTACATCTATATGCTAAAAGTTCAGGCCCTGACCTTTAAGGAAAGATAAACAGATATCCATTTTCATTTAGAAAAGCCAACAAACAATCTGCATTGACTGAAACATATGACTGACCTTCTCTTCTGACTTTATTAAACAGCTAAATCCTATGAAAGTTCAGGTTATTTTAAAATGCCAAAACAGCAATAAATATTAAGAAATCATAATTACAGAACCACGTACTGCAGGGTAATCTTACCATGTCATTTTATATAATAAAGCTCATGCAATATATAGAAACACAGCTGTAATAAATAAGGTCTGCCTATATTGAAAAAGAGTCAATTCTCATATACTATATCATTAACCAGAATGCACAGGTTAAATCGAAAGTGAATTTCAAGATGAAGCTTTACATGCTTGTATGCCTTAATGCACCCCACAAGGAGTTTTTAATGTAATGATGGTAATTGGTGAAATTACTGCTGTCTGTTACTACAAAGAAAGCACATTTGTTACATATCTGTGAAGCCTGTATTATTGCAACATCCTTCATTAGATATAATCAAAGACAATCAACATCCCTATTGCACTCATATTTATAACAAACTACTTGGGGGTATCCTTAAGTGTTTTGCTTCAATTGTTGCTCCACATGTATGTTCTCAGAATGATCAAATGAAAGACAAAATGGGAGTACATGCCTCTTTCCACAGTGTATATTAATAAATCAAGGACAGCAATAATAAAAAGGTATCCTTCCTTATGCACAATTTTTTAAAAAATATCACCATGCACAAAATACAGTACACTCAATAGTTTCTGTCTATTTGTCTATAATCTGAGGTAGGTGCTATTTCTTCATTAGTATTCTAATGGAACAATATGTTAGGAACAAATACCCCCTCTAAAATTCTGGAGTATATTCTAGATACAGATTTCAAAGCTTTTACTAGCACAAGAGCCACCAAACTTCTCTGGTGTGAACCAGATAGTAAAGGATCTTATAGATCACTTCTGATCAACAATTAGCGTGTATCTCCTTCACTCCAAAACCACCTAATATACTGGTGCCAGCAAGGCTAAATTACATTATAGAAGCGGGGAGAGTATTTATGAAATAGTGTCCAGCGCAAGATGACCAAAATGTAACCTCACATCACAGTCAAAGAAACTGTAACACATTAAAATTCTATTTTTGTATCTTATGAGCAGCTATAACACCACATTCGTTTTGTAAAAAAAATACTGTGGTCCCATATTCTATATGCATTATTTGGTGCTTTGAAATTACATGAAATGTATATTTGCACTCCTGGCTAAGAATTCTTTTATGTAATGTTCGAGTTACATTTCTACAGGCTTCCGTTAACACAAAAAAATAGGTAAAAATCACCGTAGTGATCAAGAACATATTTGTAAGCACAGTGATTCCTTACTCAGACAATAGCAGTAAGTTTTTCCAATCAGGCTGATCTGAGCTGATGGCCTAAAGAATTTCTTGAAGGAGCATCAAGAACAGAAGCAAACTGTCAACTCAACCTTATGTCATCCAAGTTTGTAGAGCTTAAAATTCAGCAACCAGAAAGAAGCAATCTGGTGGTTCATGTGAAGTTCATAAAAAGGAAAGCATAACGATAATGTGACAAGTAGCCTGGTACCTGTGAAAATGCACAACCTCTACCATTCAATGCACTGTCTTCTATACCTTCGATAAAAAGACTAATTAATAAAAATTATTCACACTAAGCACATACAATATCCTAAGGAGAATGTATTTTGAGTTCATGGAGAATACTGTCACATGGGTAAACTTTTTGCTGTGTAATGTAAATTCTATTCTTGCTGCTAGAGATCAAATTATATCTAAGCTTAAACATGCTCATTTTAATACCATAAAGTTTACAGCATGTATAATCCTTTAAAAAAAAATCTTTCCCAAAAGCTAAGAAGCACTTGCAGCTAAATGTCATATTATTATACTTGAAACTATCTTGAAAGCATCTAGGTAACTACATAAAAACAAAAAATTTTCTCACTTAGGACATTTAACACATCATAAAAACTCCACAGATGTACCAATGCATCTACATGTGCACATGTAACAGAGATGTTGAGATAAGCATGCACCACTTTCTCCTCTGCCCTTAATTAGTCTCTCACCCCCATACCAATTACATGAGCATAAGGGCCAAGATAGGAAGTATCACATTACATCTCAACCATTTAAACAAAGACTTCCATATCCCAGTGGAATAAAGAAAAGCTTTAGCTCAAAATCTGTAAGTCCAATTTACCAACTAGAACCAACACACTCTTAAAATCTAATGGCAAAACCACAGTTACTCAATTTGAAAAGTCATGATAACTCCGAAGTACAGAATATGGGCCTTTTTAGCTGATTTATTTATATTAAAAAGTTCACTAATCCCTGGGTCTTGGCCAACAGAATTTGCAGCACTTACTGTACTTCTCTTCTAGTTGAGAGACGACAGAAAACAATGTTAAAGCACTCTTCAGATGGCCTTTTGCAAACACACTGCACACACTGAATGCACGGCTGGACTCCTGGGCATGCTATCAGGGACAACTCAGCCCCCTGACTTCAAAAATCAACCCATCATGTCCCCCACACTACTGCATGCTGTCCTGCCCAATATAATGGCACTGGACACACGTACATACACTATGCACACATACCTCATGCTATATGAGGAGCACACTAGTGTCTTACCTTTTCTCAGCTGTATACTGAGCCTCTTCCCTATCTTTTTCGTGTTATACCCGCTGTTTGTAGTGGAAGTGAGAACTTTCTGAGGTGATGGTACCAGGCCCGAGGGTGGTTTCCCTGATGAATTCACACTATGAGGTAGCTGCGAGTAGGAGTCTGTCTGATCGGGCTGGTTACCCGCTCGAGACATTCTTTGTAATGTGTGAAGTCCAGAATTGTTAATACTTTTGCCATCAGCATACTGGGAATCAGGGCTGAACCGGCTGGAGTAGTACGTGTTCTTCTCGCTTTGGGACAACTGTTCATACTGTTCTTTATTTGCCGCAGGGACCACATGGAACCAAATGAACGGCGTACGCATGGCTTGGCGAAACATATGCTGTGCTCTAGGTTTCAAAATGAACAGAAAATTAGCAAATTAGGACTGGCAGACTACAAGACATTATAAGCATAATTACTAATGTTAATTAAGCAACACAAGCAGACAGACACATTGCACTCAAGCATAAACCATAAAACTTGAATCTGTTCACTAGTCTACTTGGTCTGCTTTTTGCTACGGTTTATTGCCTTAGGGCAACACAACAGTTAAATATGCTTAACAACTAACGTACCAAATACTGGATTCAGAAAAGCAAAAATTTTAAGCACAGTCTTGAAATGCAGACAGGTCTGTGGCAGGACTGTAACGTCCTTTTGTTTTGAAGCTTGATAACTGTGATAATTGTGATAACAGTAATCACAGTGACAATGACAACAGAATTATTAGAATTAATATTACACTTTATACAAAGACTATGTATATCTATAATTTGCTGAGAGTATATACAGTCTTGCAAAAAGTCTAGCTTACACTTTTTGTAAGTTAGTAGCCTTTCAGAATACAACATCAAGAAATAGAAAAAAAATGCTTAGTACTGCAGAGGCAGACATTGGGCTCTAGGTCACGATCCAAAGTACACAAAGTACACAAGTCTCTTCACAGACTTAACAAACTGTGATTCAGAACCATTGAACAGGCAGAGACAAGCTGCTTTCAGCCATATGGTACAGGGTTGTGTTCCAACCGAGGTTAGAGTCAAAGAGATAAAAAAACACATTTCAAATGTATATTAAGTATAGGATGATCAGAATAAATGATAGTCCTTTGGCCCTCAACCTGGTAGGGTTTTCAGAGCAATATTATCATCTTTGAAATCACTCATTTTCTATATACTTCTTTTCTGCTTTCTCTTTACATTATCTACGTGTGAACTACAACCTGATTCCACTTTTAGAAGTCCTTCTGATTCACAATTTTGGTATTCTACCAAGTCTGTGTGTCCACTGAGCAAATATTTATGATCTCTCAAACTTCTCCAGGAAGTTTCTGCCTATAGTACCTACAAAACCACGAAATATTTTTAAAACATTAAAATTAAAGTCTCCATGCTATCCACTTACACTGACCATGATGCATCACAAGTATAAAAGTCATACGAGAATTTCAAGATAAACAGTTTACCAATACAAGAAGAAAAAATCCATACTGTACAAAAACAATCAAATGAGAAGTGCGTATATTCTAATGACAATAATTATCCTGAATTGTTTGTAGTTTGTCTAATTAAAAACCACTAATGTCCCTTAGTGTATCTTTTCTTTATTAGAAAAGCAAGCTTAGACAATTTTTTTTTCCTTTTCTCAAATTACTGCAAGGTGCAGTGTTAAAGATTAAATAATGCAATATAAAGTGTGGTAAGTACACTCACTGTTCAAATCTCCTATTCCGAAGGTCTCCATCGTTAATCCTTACAATGCAATCATTTTCACGAAAAAGGTTTTCTTGTTCAGCTTTTCCACCCTTCTCCAATCGCTTTACCAGCAGCCCCAGGGTTCTGGAACATTAAGATTACAAATGATTAGTTTGAAAATTTTGCAGTATAGAAAATCCTACTGATTTAATGTTTTATCACTATAGGAACTAAATTTTAAACCATCTTTACCTTGAAGTAGGATACCATAGTTACAAATAATTTATAAGCATTACCTGAATTAATATCCTTTATCCATGAAACAAAAAGCCTAGGTGAATCAAGCATGTCATTTAAAAGTAAGAATGCACAGGCAGTGTGATGATAGCACATCCATTCCTACAAAAGGCCTAGATTTCTGAGCAGTAAAAGCTCCAAGAAGTCCCACACATCTGAGAGCCGGATAGCTATCTGAAGCTGAACACATTCAATTTATAATTTGAATATTTGATTTAGCAGAGAATATCAAAGTCATCACTACTGCTTCTGTGCAAGTGAAACGCGGGATCACCTCACGTAATAAGCAGCCTATAATGAAGGGATGGATAGAGGATTCAGGAACTTCACGTGAATCAAATGCTTATATTTTTAAATCTTAACTTTTTTTACTAAACAGCAACAAGGAAATTTGAAACATAAATGTAATTTTAAATTCAGCATATTATCTTAAATTAATTGGTTCAGTAATGACTGAAGACAATTACCATTTGATAGCCTCTGTGCAATGAGCTGGTCACCTCTGCCTAGTGCTTACCCACAGTGTCGTCTAAGGACATTCTTAGAAAGAAAAGGTAAACAAATATTCAACCTGAAATTATGAAATGGATTCTGAAGGGTGGATTTCTGAGGTAGTGGTAGGTTAGTGTGAAAAGTCAATGATCTTTCTATACCTGAACTCTAGGTTTGAAGAAGGATTCAATCTTCAGGATTATTCTTGCATCAACACTGCATTTGATTTTTTTAAAGATCAGCTTTACTTTGAAATCCCACAGGATGTATCAGTGGGTCAAATTCACATCATCCAAGTCAACAGCATTGCTTTTTCAGAAGTCATTTCAAGGAATGGCGTGAAAAATACTTGGTTGCGTACCAGGAATTGCAAGACCACATATGCCTTTTAGCACAAAACTTTCAGTGATCATAGCACTTCAGTTCACACGTACCTCAATGTAAATGAACAGTCAATGATGCTTAAAAGGACTCCTAATGCACTCAGAAGTTATAAATGCACTTGAGAACTTCATCAAATGGGTCAGAAAAGCAAAACTTCAACTTATTCCTTCCACTTTAAATTCTTCATTTACCAACTTATCATCAACATATGCAAATAAGACATTTATTTTACAGAACAGTCATACGTTTTCTCCTACAAGGCAGATGAAGGAGTAAGAGAAAAGATCCTGGTAGTATTTCTGTTTTGGAACCACCTAGAGACATTAAGATATGATGTTGAAAGGATCTATACATGTAAACAGACAGTGAGGAGAAAAACAACATAAAGCATTTCTGACAACACAAATCATCAAATGAAGCTTGAGTCAGACATTAACATTTAAGTGATACTATTCTGTTTCCAACTGGTCTGGAGTATATTGCAAACACCTAATGAACTGCTGACCTGTCAGGGGGTCCCATCAGAAGCAAACCTTCTCCACCCTCATTTGGTTCCTGTTGGACCACTTGGGTGCAGTTACTGATGCTAACTGTGGTTGGGCTTGATTTTAGCTCAGCTGTTGCAATTAAAAATCTGTCTCTTTGCAATAATACTGGTGAACACAAGGACCAGAAAGATTCCATAAAGTTAAAGTATCATTACTTTAGAACACATGCATTTCAGAAAAAAAAAAATAAAAATAAAAAATCTCTAAACAACCAACCAATTCTAGTGTGGATCTAGTCCTATCCCTCCCCATACCAAGCTGATATTCTCTGGATTTGGAAGGTTCCAGCTTTTGTAGATTCCTTCCAACAACCCAGCATCTCCCATTAAAAAGAAAATTTAAAAAAGCAAAACCAATTTTCCCAAATTTCCCAGAGCAAAAACAATCCTTCCATGTTGGTTTTTTTTTTCTGATCATCAAGGTAGTGAAATACCTTGTATTATCTAGGTACTTTAGGTGGTTTCCTGTTTGCCCTTTCCCCAGTCTCTTAATAGTTTGCGTGGCAAAAAACTCTAAAATTCCACTACAGTCACACACTAACTTAACTATTGCATTGTGCTCTATTTATTGTACTAAAATTTGCTGATAATTATGAAGGTATGTTGTCGCAGAAATAAAACAAAATAATTTTTAAAATATTGATTCAATCTTTTTCCTTCTGTTCACTAAATTAAGTTTTGAATACAGTCTCAGTTTTTTAAAACTTAAAAATAACTATAAAAAATAAAATTTTATACATTGTGAGTTGCAGAAAGCACTAAAATAACAGTTATGAATATTAATGATAAAAAGGAAAAAGCCTTGTATGCCTTCACTACATTATTTTTATTGGAATTATAGTTTTGATACATATAAAACTGATTTTCAGAAAACAAGTATGTGACTTTTTCACTTGTGAGTTGTTGAACTTCTCTGGGGAGACAACATCTTTGAGCCCCAAAGTGAAGTTACTCAAGAGGATATCTCTAAACGAGGAAGAGATAAGCAAGCAAATATAACATTTGGAATACTACATTGAAGAGAAAACCACCAAAATATTTGAAAGGGGGGGGGGGTTAGAATTGTGTCTACTCTTCCTTCTCTTTCACT
This sequence comes from Antrostomus carolinensis, assembly GCF_000700745.2. NCBI lineage: Eukaryota > Metazoa > Chordata > Aves > Caprimulgiformes > Caprimulgidae > Antrostomus > Antrostomus carolinensis. The sequence continues at coordinate 75,138 of NW_010301646.1, forward strand.
TCATGCCCAACATTACTTTGATGCAGGTGTGCTCCTCTGCAATGCCCAAAGACAATTCAGAAGTTGGATGTGCCTGCAATGCTTGCAAAAGAGCATGCGCAGTAACTGCAACAGGTGTTTTGTTTATGTGGTTAAATATAAAGCATATCAAAATATCAATATTCTAAATATCAAAACATATTCGACACAAAGTATCACACTCCAAGTTCATACTATAATAATACATTATACAAAGTAATATGATTATTTCATCCCAATGTCTCCACATACTTATGATTACCAAAATAATTGGTTTATCAATGGTTTTTGTGTAGTATTTTTCTTGAAACACTGCTTTCCACTGTTTTGCATTTTGAAGTTATATCAAATTATTAATACAAGATGCATCTTTATGCACGGTTTGTCGTTTCTTAAATTTACTTCACCTAAGCTCTCAAATCTAGTAAAAAATATTACTAATCCTAACCAACGGTAAAATAATGTAGAACACAAATAAACTACCAGTCAAAATTGCAAATAATCTCATTAAACAAAGGCTACAAGTTCCACTAATGCAAGATTGCTCATCTCAGACACAACATATGGTGCTCATGAGGATTTTGCGTTTTAACAAATGTTAGAGCTAGGTTAACCGAGGCATATAAAGCTAAAGTCACTAAGAACAGATTCAAGGCTGGATGAAAAGCCTGAGTCAAATTTGAAACCAGGATCCTCACAGTGCCTTTTAATTTATTTATTTTTTAACAGAAACACATGGGGCAAATGATCCTTTTAGACACAGTGCCAGAAACTATTTCCTGAATGTGGTTCTGCGTAGTAGTGTAAACTCACACAGAACTTGCAGAAAAGGTATGTTCCTGAAAATTTTAGTAAAAAAGCCTATCAATTTCCTACAGTATTTCTTCAGCATATTATGGTTCGATGTAAGAATGACTCTAAAAAAAGGCACTACGAGAATTCATGTTTGTTGTTGCAGTAACTGGAGATAAACAGAGTAGACCTGATATTGCAAATATGCAATAACCTAAAAACTAATTTGATTTTTTTTTTCCCTGTTGTATGCCACCACAATTGATTCTGCTAAGCTAAGATGTAGCTCTACTACAGTTTCAATATTACATTTCCTACATTAGGAAAATATAAATTTTGAAAACCCATAAACAAATCTAGTACAAAATACAAAAGTCACTATATATAGTCATTTTAAATACAACCATGTAGTATAAAAATACATGGGTGCATTTGAATTTTTTTAATCATGTCCAGTTAAAGTCAACATGTTTTCTAACATAAATCTTTCCATTACAAACATTGTAAACTACAATTTCTTCAATAATGAGATTAAATATTGTGTGAACCTCTGCAAAACACTCTGCAGGTCTACAACCCTGACGAAACAGTAATTATAAATGGAAATTTGGTACCTGCACTGTTTTAGACTAATGTTAGCTGATACGAGACAAAAGGGAAACAGTATCAAAGCACAGAGCTCAATCTTTGTTTTAAATACCTAATTGGGAATGTAAACAGCTTAGATTATATTAGCATTTGCACCACTGTATTTCCACAAGGTTCATTACTCTAATTATACAATTAAAATAAACTCAGCTACATGTGTTAACATTTCAGTTCTCAGTATAAATTACACCCAATAATAAAACTAGAAATAAGCAGCGAATGTTTTATTGACATCTAAATTGCCTGAGTTCGGCTGGGTAGTTCTTTGAAACTGTGAACTCCTCACATGCCATCCAGCTGTATGGAAATGATGATAATTTTTCTTAATAAAAACTGACAGTGTAAATACTATGAGAGTAATAAAAATATTACATTGAGCATCTAGACTATGATTTGGTCATCGACGCCCATTATACGTACACACTGAAGTTATTTACCTATTACCTGCAAGCTAACTGTAATATAATCAAATCAGACAGAACAGAAAAAAACAATTTAGATGTTTACATAAAGTCACTGACATGAAAAGGCAAAAACTAGATTACAGGGCAAAAATAAGAACTGACTGAAAAGCCAATGCATAGAGGTTTCATGCAATGAAAGGACAGGAATATAAACACAGATTCAGAGGTCAGAGTAGGCAAATCAGCTTGTTTGTTAAAGTTAAATTATCATGGCTGATCAATGCTAAATTGGACAGAAACTCTTTTGCACAACACTGACGTCATGGTGCTACTGCAGAGGGATTAAAAAAAACTTTATCAGTTTTCACATCCCAAGTCCGGAAAACAAATTTCCAGCCTTCGGTAACTACTCCTCAGCTTTTTAGCTTGAATAATACTTCAAATTAAGTTGATATAACTTTTTAAAGGCTGAGATCAGACATAGAGAGCCTTGAATTCAGCTAGGAGAGTGAGGGAGTGGTACATTCACACCACAGGGAATCTTTTCCCCAACGCATATGTTTTTGAAAACCATGGCTACCTTTGAGACTTAAAAGGTTGGAAATGCAGGAGAGGAAAAAATGGAGATGCAGATAACACATGCCTACTCAATGATCAAACAGAATATGATCGTTAGAGAGGCACCTTGAAAGCAGTATTATGGACTCTCAGTATAGACAATGGCCATTAGATATTACTTTAGTTTTCTTTGTATTTTGTGTAAAAGACAAACTTTTACAGTGAAATATTAAGTGATTTATAAACTCAAGAAAATTAAAGGCACTTCCATTGAAAGGAAAAAAAAACCCAACAAAAACTACAGAACAGAAAAACTTATATAAAAATTTTCCAGTAACAGGATTGTGTATACATCATTTGAGGTTTTTCATTTTTTTGAATAAAATCTGTTAAATTTGTCATTTAAACTGATAAAAATCAATAAAATTCAGTTTCGTCTTTTTCCCACTCTTCTGAGACTTCCTTAATATTTTAAGACATTTGGGATAACAACTAAAAAGGCCATAAAAATTCAGATTAAGTATTTTCAGCTGCCATGTTTTAGCTGTTTAGTTTATCATGGATTTTTGTGGCGTGCTTCAATAGGAAGAACAGCTGGCAGAGCCCTGCATACTGCTCTGCATCAATGTGTCTGATACTTATTAATGGATGTTCTTTATGGGGTTTTCAGATGAATATCCAAATCCTTTCCTCTTCTGTTTTACTAAGTAGACTTCACAGTAGTATTGGGACTATAGGACTATAACTTCCACATCATTATTCACAGAGATTTCTGATGTTACCCCACATATTCCTTGTGTCAGAAGAATCTCCTTTCAAAGACATGGCAGGATTTCGGAAGAGGAGCTAGGGTATAGAGCTTGAGAAGATTTCAAAGACTCTTGAGAGTAGAAGAGGCTATATAACAGTAAATTGTGCTATAATTACTATTAAGCTTGCAGAGGAGAACTTGATGCTACCCCACTTATGTATCAACATAACATCCCCCATCAGTGAGGAATGGTCAAATTCTATTGTTAAGGGACTAAGCGCTCACTCTCCTCTCTGAGGACCTAATGAGGAAGGAAGGATTGGTGCTAAAGACTATTTTGCACAGATTTACAATTTTCTGTCCTTTTATCCTTTCCTCTCATTCATTTCCTCTTTGTTCTACTCTTATCTAAACACTTTCCTGTTCACTTTCTATCCTGTCCTTCTTTCTCCTTTCATTTTCATGCCTCCTGTTCTGCTTAGCACTGCATCCATGCCATTGCAGAAATCTGCAAGCAGGTTTTGCAAACAAAACTTTTATCTTGAAAAACTTCACAACCATAAGGTGATGAATATGTATGCTCCTCCCTTTTGATAAGGTGAACATACTCTTCTTCTACAAAGCATATGATCAAAAAGGCCAATAAAGGACTGATAAATTTCTAGAGGTAAAAATAGAAGGATAATAGAGAAATATATCAACAGAACAAAGTTTGACTATGTTTGTAGACATCAATAGTACTTTTCCCAGAGAATCATGGAGAGCTTTTTTTTTTGTTTTTTAATAAAAAAAAAGTCTCATTTTTACAAGGAACATAACTTAGTAGCATCTATATTGATGAAACAGAGATTTTTACAGATTCTTACTCCAAACCCTTAAAAGGCTATGAAAGAGTCAAATATTTCCTCAGTATAAATAAAGGACATAATTATGGCATATAAATTTTAGAGGTTTGGGGTGTTTGCTTTGGGGGACGGGTATTTTTTTGGTGGGAGAAGGTCCCTCCTTATTGCACATAGGAAAAAAAGGGTGAATTGTATTAGTATGTTTTCATACTTTTTAAAAAATTATTGATTTAATAACCATTGTCTATTGAGTAACATTTTCTAAAGGAACTGGAAGAAAAATAACTGAAAACAAAGCATAACTGGAACTGAACACAAAGCAAATATAAAACAACTATGGCTTAGTCCATGGGCTAACGGACTAAGCCATACGATACACCTGATCTTTTCTTTCTGGACATCCTTCAAAGTCTTTACTGAGTCCTGTGTTTGGTTTTTTACATTTAGGTTTCTACTGAGCAGATCTCCTGCTCAAGTAAGTTAGTTAACTGTAGAATGGCGCATTATGCTTTGCAGACAGAGGAGCAACAAAGAGGAGCCATGTGCTAGAGTGAGAATCAAGCAGGCAGAAGAGGATCCCTGCCAAGCATCTGCTCTCCCTCTGAATCCAGCAAAAGGAGAACCAAGTGTATCTTATCTGCTCAAAAGAGCTGGGGGACCATGGGGAAGTGGGGGAGGGAACAATACAAAAACCCCCACCAAGAGCTCCAAAACTGAACTGGAGTGCACTCCTTTCCCTGCCCACATTGCAGGCTCCATGCAGCTGGAGAAAATGTCTTTGTTCTCACTGAAAGCAGGTAGAGGTGTGGGCACAGCTGGCAGCAATGCAGCAGTACAACACACATGCTTATAATCAATACCAAGCAATGAACTCTGCTCTTCTTCCAGTACAACACAGAGAGTATGGGAGAAATGTTTTGGAAATATCCAAGGTCCTCTCCAACTCTGCTCCTCCACACTTTCAAGACAGGGAAACAAGTATTCCTCCATTTTTTTTTTTTATTATTTTTGCAGGGCAGGGGGGTGTTTCGAAAAAACTCAGACACTCATTGCACGTACCATCCATTTTTCAATGAGAGAAGTTCTAGTACTATGAAGAAAAAGTAGATACATTTTAATATACAAATTCTTTCCCTTGTAACATAATTTGATTTTTAAGTATGTCATGATTCTAAACATCTATATTTAAAAATGGCTTTCCTGCAATAAAATTTTATCATATAATCCCAAACTCAGGACAAAAAAAAAAAAGAGTTCATAGTTCTTGACATAGCTAGCATCCTTAAAAAGTGAGATATTTTATTTCCGTGTTTACAGCTTTTTCATTTTACATGCTCTCGTGTAAATGGTTTAAGCTTCGCCTCAGACTTGACAACCACATTAACATCCTGGAATTAAGCTTTACTTGAGTTAAAATCCTTACTCAAAATGTCAAAATATACATTTCTAACATCAATTTTATTAAACAAGTACTCATTAGGCCACCAACATTCTTAAACTGGTCTTTTTCTTGGCCTTCACACTAAATACCAGATAACTCTGTGAACATATCAACCATTTCCAACTTTATGGGATTTACTTTTGAGCTTATGTTTGAAGTACCATTCACTCATACCCCTTTCCATCCCCATGCACAGTTTACTAAATTTCAGATTAGGAAGAGAATTTACCACTTTACATAAGTTTGTTCTTAATACTTGTAGTGCTCAGAAAAAGTATCCTTAAATTTTTAAAAAATACATGTCAGTATGGCTAAGAAAGCACTGGGTTTAAAGTAATATCTGCAAATAAAATTCTTATACTGTGTTTAAAATCCTGTAAAGGTATTTGGTATAGAAGGAAAAATGCAGTTATAATTTCTGAAAAGAGAACATTAACATTATATATATATATATATATGTATAGAAGTTAGTTTTGCTCCTAATTACTAAATTGAAATTGTTGATGAGTCAACAGACATGTGAGAACATTACACTTCTTCATGTGCAATTGACGATTATGTTTTTAAATATGCATTTGTTACCCTTTTCCTTAGATAGGGAAAATCCAGTGTATACTTAGAATATGCATCACCAAAATAAAATCTGCATATATTCCCGAAGAACTATCATTTTTCAACATACTTAAAAGCTTCAAATCCACCATTACTACAAAAGTTAAGCTATTTTTCTGAAATGATGTTAATGGCCCTAAATGCTAAAACTCTACTTTAGCAAAGCAAGCATTAGAGGTGATGCATTCTGTTTCTAATATAATCCCCCACATTATATTTTTTTTAATGTGAAGGACTCTCTTTATACTTTTTTTTGTAAAAAATCCAACTTCAGGTGTTCCAGTCTGTCATATAATAAAGGGGTTCACCTTCCCCAAAACAAGAAAATTTCAACTGGTTTTGCTACTTCATTTGAACCTCAACAGACAGGACAACACTAAACACTAAATATTGAAAGCGTGATGACTGTTTTCTCTTCCACTCTTATCAAGTGCAGGCACAGGACGCCTCTGGTTTAGACTCCTGCTGTTATTTGGGAACTTGTGGCTCTCAACAGTGAGCAAGGAAATGTTGCACAAATATCTACCTGAATTAAAGCAGTAAATTATAATTGTTAAGAGTCCAAAAAGAAATGTCTTTATACTTCTATTTCCCATAAGATTACAACAGAATCTCTGTTAAAACCCCACAGTTCATACTCCTTTTAAGTAGAACTTTTCCATTAGAGAGTCCATTCCAAGCACCGAGTCAGTAAACTTGCAATTCTTCCTTTCTTAATCAGTGAGACTGCCTTTTGAAATAACATACAATAGTCTACAGAAGGCAAAGGCATACAATACAAAAATTAACACGACTAAGATAAAACATAACAAGGTACAATTAAATTAAAATCCTACACAATACGTTACCTTCCGCCTCGGGCACTGAAAGGCACTACATGGATTCCCAAAGGCCCGCCGTCATTGGAGACTTCTACGAGCTTTACCATATCACTGTGAGACAATGATGAATGAGGGAATATGAACATGTACTGTGAAGGAACCAAAAAACCCCACACAAACATACACAGAAAAACAAAACCATTCCAGAAATCAAGTCATGGTGATGAAAGCATTGTTGAGTGCTACTTACCTGAAGATTAATCTGATGGCATGAAAGGAGATCAATCATCAAAATAGTCCAATTAATAAAACAAACAAAAATAAAAGATTTTTTTTGCAAACTCAGTTTGCTATGCAAAAAAAGGTATCATCATGATCACATGTTTTCACATATTGTTTTATTACTTCCTTATTCTAAAGTTAAAGTTAACTGTTTGGACCATTGAGCAGAAATACTTTAAATACCACATACAATTTTTCCTCAGAAGCCTAAAAGCTGATCATAGCACTAGCATGCTTTCTTTTTTTATCTTAGAGAGCCCACTCTAAGCCTTAACATTAGCTTTCACATAACTATCCCTTAATCAAATGAGAAATATTAAATTTTCAATTGGTTAAATTCCTCTAGTTTTAAAACACATTAATTTGTTTTATTGTAATTCCATTTCTTTTACTGGAAGATTGCTGTATCTATATCTCTTTATAGGCAAAGTTTCCAAAATAAGATTTAACTATAACATTTCAAACCAACCAGATGGCCTCCTGAAGCAACTACACATCTAGTTTTCAATTATGTTTTTCACTCTAGAGAGGGAAAAAGTGAAAGAGGAAAGTACAGGTTCAGAAACAGACATGAAAAAATTCTAGAAATAGATTTGGACCAAATCTACTGATGCATTAGAAACATGCTCACATCTGGGAAGGTGGAATATAGCCCATAAACCAAAAAGAGTTATAAATACCCAAATGAGACAATAACACATGAAGGCCAAACTTCTCAGTAAATCTGGAAGTGAGAGATCTGAACGAAAGCCACAATCGAAATTTGTGGCTTATGCCTCTCTCTAGTATTACCTACATTTTCTTTATTTCCTGGCACTACATATATACACACAGATCTTTGAGAAGCTTGTTTCTCATAAGCACACAAATCAAATTTAATCTAGAAATGGAGCAAAGAGCAAGACCAATGCCCTGTGATAGCAGTAAAAGATTTTCTACTTCCTTCAATAAACTCTTGATCATATGGTGGCCCATCACAAAAGCTTGCAGCGCTTAATCTGGAGTCTGAGTATAACCAGACAACATATTGTTAGGAGGCCAACAAAAATTCTCTGTTACAGTTTGTTTTATATTTCTTCCACATTACATTTTTTAGTATATTTTTAAGGTGGCCTTTACATTTGTTGTATGCCTCAACTCGTGTCTGATTTTTTTTTACTCATTTTTTAAACAACATGAATCGAAGGTCTCTATCCCTGTTGCCACCGTTTAACTCAAGAAATTATTGCAACAAGAGGAGACCTGAGACATCAGCCAAAAAACATCTTATTCTTCAGACCTGGACCTGTTCTTAAGACATGTTTTAAGACTGACAGCATTATAGCATTTGGTAATGCTCTCTGTCCCAGTTTCTGTATAAGCTAACTTCATTTCATCCTCACTGTATATTAAGGCTGAGTTTTCATTAACTAGTATGCAAAGCAGCTTAAGGCAATCAAGCAACGCCTTTCACCTCCAAAAGGTACTCTAAAAGACATCTTTTGCTATTGGCATGCCTGTGTCTCCCTATGATCAACTTTTTTTCCAACTTTCCTATAAGCTTTAAAGAAAATTGAGGACTGAGGAAGTGAAAATCAGTGTGATTTACCTGGAACTGTCATAAGAAGAAACACAGCTTAAAAAAAAAAAAAAAAAAAAAAAACAATTAAAAAAAAAAAAAAAAAAAAAAAAAAAAAAAAAAGGCCCTTTTCAGATCTAGCCAACACTGTTTAACTTGTTCTATTCATTGAGTCCTTGAGTCAGTAACCTTCCTTTTTTTCCAAAATACACATTTAAGGTCTAGGCACTCATTTTTCTTATACTTTTTCTTAAAAAAAAAAATCCATCCCAAATTCCAATGTTAAACTCTGTAAAATGGAAAACAAAAGGAAATGATCCCTTCCTAAGAGAGACTGTTTCAATTTTGCTTCCTGATTTTCTCAGAAGTTTGGGTCAGCTACTTCAAACAAACATACAAAGAAGGATGATACCAAAACAGAAAAGAATGAAGTAGCACATGATGAAAAGACAAAAAGTTACTTAAGAGCAACACCAAGAAGCATTAAACTTGACAGAAGGTCTGTAAACTCTACTTAGCAAACAGCATTAGGAATTTACAATGTAACAGATTTGTGAATGGAACAGTGTAAAATTCAGCATGTACTTCCTAACAGATGTCACCTTGTTCTCTACCTAACATTTAAACCCTCTGCACCTAATTCATAATTTGATTCAGAGATAATAGAAGCAGAAGATTTACTTTTATTTAAAATTTAAGTTTAATGCATCTAAAAGGTTTAATTTAAGGGAAGAAGGGATATTTGCTCATTAATTCCATAGCGAGGTATAAATCAGCTCTTTGCAATGAAATGCAAAAGGTCAAGCTTGCTGTATCTCATGATGAAATAAAATATCTTTCACTATTTTTTAAAAATTAGGAGGAGCTTCCCAGTCCTGAACAACATTAGTTTTGATCCATTCACAAAGTATGAGGTTTTTGACCACAGAACTTAGGTAAATCCCACACACAACCTCCCAGTAGACTGTGAACTGGTGACAGGAAGTAAGATCTTCGCCTTTGAAATTCTTGTCTGTTGATTTATTTGTGCTAGCACTGACCCTATTCCTTCTGTCAAGTTTTCAGAGTTCCATCAAATAAGCACCTTCTTTGAGGCAGAAAATCTACTGTAGCATCAGTACTTATAAATGTCAAGTTTCCAATGCTCATCTTTAACACAGGCTTTTTAAACTGTTTAAAATCTGCTTTTAAAAGGTCCATGAAGCAAATTGTTTAAAACCAAAATGAACATGACCTAAAAAAGACTGCCTCGTTTTCTTAAGAGTGGTATCACTCATATTATTCTGAATTTTTTGCTAGTCTATGTTCAGTCTCAAGACTCATTGTTAAAACAATGTGTTCTGCCAGTAACTTACTCCAGGGAAAAATTGGTAGCATTCTCCAAACCAGTGTCTGCATGTCCAACAGGCTCAACTCTGCTGTTGTCCTCCTCTGTCCCATCTTCATCCTAGATATTAAAGAATAAAACAAAAAAAAACATTTAAATCTAGGTTTAATAGGTTAACTCATTTTAATAATGCCATTTTACCATTTTCAAATTGCTGGGGCAACCACATGTACAGTGGAAATGTGTGCTTCTACAGTTATAAAAATCTTTTCTGTTGCTGTCTGAACGTGTTGTAAATTGGTTTTGTCACTATACATTGTTTGTAATGATATTTGTAGTTTAGTCAGTTTTATATCTTAATTTTACCACAGTTGTAAACACAATGCTACAGAAGCTATCACTGCCAGCATTTTTTTAAAAGGTACCCAAGTAAAAGCATAAAATCAGCTGACAGTCAGCAGTGTTTGTGCAAACGCCTTCTGAGCTCTCTCTGGGCAGGTTATTGGGGGCTCAGCTGAACACACAAGACTTGTTTGCAAATAGTTAAAAACAGTATAAGAAAAGGCAGGTTGTATAATTCCATAAAGTACCAAGACCTCTTTGAACAGTTTATCACAGGCATTTATCAGCAGCTGACATCAGACATGAGTGCACTTGGTTTGCGTGGCAAGGT
>NW_010301647.1:0-11510 GCF_000700745.2 Antrostomus carolinensis
TACACATACTGGGAGACCTCAACAAAGTGTTTTTTGTCTGCCACACAGTTCTGACTTCACTGGTCAATCCTCTCATCTACGGTTTGAGAAACAACAATGTGAAGAAGTCTTTCAGAACATCTGTGAACAAATACAGGATTTTTAATAAAACATAATCAGCCTCTTGTCAATTATTAAGTGAAACTGAAATATCAGACTAACGAAAACTTTTCATCTGAACCTAAGTTAGTCTTTTTCCCTGGAAAGGAGAGAAAGTTTCCAACATCCTGAGACAGTCATGTAAGTGAATGCCCTAGCTGCTGACCTATTAGGGCAATTTCTTTCCTTGGACAAATTAATGTGTAAGCATTTCTACAAAAAAAACACAACACCCTATAGGAGAGAAATAGCATGTGTCTCCAATATTTCTGAGCTTGCTGACCATTTGTTTTATATTCACATCCAAGCTCTCTGATTTTCAGAACTGCTTTCCAGATGGTTCATTGTCTGGTGTAAAAATAGGAGAAACAATCTAAAAATTAGAGGAGGGCTATGAATACATTTAAGTCTGCCCCTACCACCTATAGGAGCCCCACTTGCAAATATGAAAGGCTTCACCAAGGGCAAATTGTACCTGACCAATTTGGTGATTTTCTATCATGGAGGCACAGTTTTGGTGGATAAGTGAAGAGTAACTGATGTCATCTACCTGGACCTGTGCAAGGCGTTTGACACTGTACTGCAGGACATCCTTATCTCTAAGTTGGAGAGGCATGGACTAGGTGGATGGACCATTCAAAGGAACTGGCTGGATGGTGGCACTCAAAGAATTAGGGTCAATGGTTTGATGTCCAAGGGGAGACTGGTGATGAGTGGGGTCCCTCAGGGGTCGATATTGGGACTGGTGCTGTTTAACACCTTTCTTGGCAACATGGACAGTGGGATTGAGTGCACCCTCAGCAAGTTTGCTGATGACACCAGACTGGTTCAGTTGACATGCAGGAGGGACGGGATGCCATCCAGAGGGACCTTGACAGGCTGCAGAGGTGGGCCCGTGCAAACCTCATGAAGTTCAACAAGGCTAAGTGCAAGGTCCTACACGTGGGTCAGGGCAACCCCAAGCACAAATACAGGCTGGGCAGAGAATGAGTGGCAAGCAGGCCTGAGGAGAAGTACTTGGGGCTTCCCCCTCCCTGGAAGTGTCTGCTGAGCCTGGTACAGTGATAGATGAGTGAGTTATATAACAGCCTGGCTTTGTCCAGGAATTTCAGCTTTTGTTTATTCCATTAGTTGAGCTCAGCCTTGGATCACAGCTGCCCATCTTCCTATTCAGTCCTCGTTCATCTGTGTTGATGTATTCATTAAAGAACAACTGAAAGTCTGGGATTGCCTGAAACCCTACACTTGATTTCAACTTTCAGGAAAGAAAAGGCATTTGGGAAGAAAAGTACTCTCTGAGAGCCAAGTCACGTTGCCCATTCTAAAGAGACAGAAGGTGCCCATATGCTATTTCTTGTCTTTTGCTGGTTCAAACACTGACTTTTGCAGCACAGAAGGGTACTAACAAAGAAGCAAACTCTAAAGAAAGTTGAAACTGTAACTTCGTCAGTTCCCTCATCTACATTTGACTTCAGTAGCTAGAAATAATGCAGATAATATCTGTGACTCAGGACAGACCTTACCATAGAATTTTGACCTCATCCAGACTGCAAAACACTCCCCTCCTTAATCATCCTCACCAGTCTTGAGCTTAACCACAAATGAACAATATGTTTTAGTGGAAGAAACTGTAAAGCCTGTGTCTTCTGCGATACTGTTGCTCTCTGCTCTTGAACAATGTGTAGAAGGTGAGGGTACGGGACAGTTAGGCTGGAATTATGGAACAGGTCTATGAAGGTTCAGCTCTCATTCATGGCTGAGCCAGCTCTGAATTTCTGTCAGGTTTTTCGTGGCTTTGATAAGAAAGGTTCATAATGTCCAAGGTTTTTTTTTATTTCCTCATATCTATTCAGAATGAAAAATGAACCAGTATCCACCCTGGATCACAGTTGCTGGCACCTGTGTTGGAAAATCCTGAGGCCCCAACCCCACTTCAGCTGCTGGGACACAGACTGACTTGCACACTCAAACACATCCACAGATGTGTGTGTGATGTATCCCCCCAGTAACCAGCCTCAGACACTCAGCCTGCTCAGTAGCTGGCCCTTGGATCCTCCTGTCTCCACTTGCTTCACGCATAAAGCCACACAAATGCAAACGGGTCTCTCAGGTGGTTTCCAGACCTCAAGGTGTCTGCAGTGTTTGGCTTGGTCCTGCTCGTCCCTCCACTAACCAGCCCTTGAACCCTGGAGTATGTCTGGTACCCAGCCAAAATTTAGGCCACTTCCATACCTAGTTTACAAGTCTCTTACCCAACTCAGGCAGGTTGGCTGGCCTCTCTATTTCCGGGCACACCAGACACATGGGGCCCCATGACTTATGGTCCCTGCTGTGGTTGCTGGCCCTCAGACAAGACGTTGGTCTTCAACCAACCTTTAACCAGTCTTCCACCTCTGAGCAGTCAGATTTTCCTGCATGGTTTTGATGCTTAAAGCACATTGTGGTGCAGCCAGGAGAGGGTAAAAAGGTGCTGGCAAAGCAAATATCTTCCTGTGAAAGAGCCAAGCCCAGCTGACATGCCATAGATTGTAGGAAAGTGACACAAATCCAAAATTATGGGAAAGGAGATTTTGCATGTTAATCCAGCCCTTCCATGTCTTTTGTATCCTTTCAACTTTCTTTTGGTTGTAGAGGTTGCAGTATTCTTTCCCTTGTGTCCTGTAGGAATGATCATGCTTCAGGTTTCTCATTGAACTTGTGCCTCCTTAGTTTCACACACAGGCAGAAAACTTTAAAATCCAACTGTGTCTCAGCCATGCCTGCACCTGGCCATGTAACCTGTTAATCTGGACCTGGGTGCGTGGACAGACTTCCCAGCTTGACCTCAGACTTTCTTCATCACTGTAGACTTGTCCGATCATCTGAACCCGCACCTTACCCTGACTATTACCCCCAGGCTTTGCTTGTTCTCCTCACTTGAATACTGTGGGACTAGGACCTTTTTGGCTAAGCCACTGTTTCTGCCTTCCTTGTTGTCTCTTTTGGCTACTCATTCTCTTTCACTAAAGAAGCTGACACTTTTTGTTGCTCCCAGACATATGGAGGTTATCAAGACCTGAGTGCATAATGCACAGAGCAATTTTCATCTCATAGCTGATGCTTTTAACAGCAGATTGCACCAAATGACCTCTTGAAGTCTCTGCTCACCTATGAGTCTATCCCCTTGTGTCATCAGTAAAGTCTGATCAAAAACTAGCATATCTTTCACTAGTGATAAGAACATTAGTTCTCAAAGTTGTGAGTCTCCAGCAGGTCCCGGGCCTTAGCTACTCTGACAGGTGATTTCTGATATCCCAAGGGCACCGCTGTTGACAGTCGGCCCCTCTGATAAGACCCACTACTTTTGCCTGGCCCTGTTCAGCTCTCACACTTTCTATGAGGGGACAGGGAAAAAAAAAAAAATAAAACCCCCTGAATGCAACCAATATGTAGGATCTGAGGAGGCTCTTTGCAAGGGTCTCCAATGAGATATGCACTCAGCTGGAGATACCCCACTCCTCTCACTGCTGCCTGGGTACTGGACACTCTGGGTACTCTGAACAAGCCTGTATTTCTCCAGTTTTTGGAGAAGATGGTGACATGAACCACTCAACAAACCACAGCTTGAAGTTAGTGAGAACAAAAGCAGCAAATTACACAAGCTGATAGCAGGCTGAGGTTTCCTGTTTCAGCCCCAAATTTCATATGTATAAACTGTTATTCTGTACCTGCCTCCTCCCTGGCCATAACTGTCTTGGCTCTTCAAGACAGTGGTAGAAGATGCTGCTTCTCCTGCTCACAAGTGCTTTTCTCCTTATCCCATGGACTGGGGCTGGTGAGTACAGAGAGATGGGATTTAGTTGAGGACCTGCAAGGGCAGAAATGGGCACTGAGTAGGAAACCTATCTGGTACTTGCCTTGCCTTTTCTCGTATCTCTACTCTCTATTTATATATCTTTGCCCAGACTGTGCCTGAAACCAGTGACACATTACAGGTACTAGTGTAGTGCCCTTTGACAGCATTTTAGTCACACAGAGTCAGGAGTGGTCAGACATCCTTGGGAAGTGGTGTTTGTTTTTCTATCCATCGTGCATAAGCAATGCATTGGACAGCCCAAGGAACGAGAGTTATTGGCATCATTGGTGTATGACATCAGAGGGTGACCCTCTCTCCTCATGAAGCTCCGAACATGGTGGGATGTAGCAGCATATGATATATTAACACTTCTCATCTCTCTTTCAGGAAGGATCATTGGTGGACGCGAAGCTAAGCCCCATTCCAGGCCCTACATGGCTTCTTTATCAATTAGAAATGAGTCAGGTATATACCTATGTGGAGGGTTCTTGTTTCGCCAAGATGCAGTGCTCTCAGCAGCTCACTGTGTGGCTGGAAAAGGGTAAGGCCCTGTCTTTCTTGTACATGGGTTATTTTCAAGTCTCACATAGTCATGAAGAGCCAGAGTCCTGGTTGGAGGTGAAAGAGAACTCTATGTCTCTTCAGGCACAGCAGGGCTCTCTGTGAGATGAGTCACCCCCTGTGAGTTGCAGGAACTTTCTGTCAGGGGCTGTGTGCCCCTGGGGACAGGACTCCTTGGCAGTGGTCTCCTGGTCCATGGTTCCTATCATGGGTCACAACTATTGTTGGAGAAGAGAGACAGTGTCTCCTATTCCCTGCTTCTCTTTTGTCTTCAGAATGGGATACCTCAGACCTACATCAGCATGGCGTAAGGGCCCTTCAGATAAATTGTATAAGGAACCCAGGATACAGGGGGCAACTTGCCTAGAACTAATCTCTGGGGAGGTGTATCCCACCACCCACTCCCTCAAACCACCTGCCACAGGGGCCGTATCACTGTGGTCACTGCAGCTGGAACATGTTGGTGTTTCCTGGCAGGAAAGTGACTATCAGTGTGACCCTGGGAGCCCACAACAGAAGTAAGAAAGAGCTGAGCCAGCAGAAGTTCCATGTTGGTCACTGGGTCATCCACCCCAGCTATTCAAGAGATACCTTTGAAAATGACATCATGCTGCTTGAAGGTATTCTCTCACACATCCTTGCTGACTGAAGGATCTCCTGGTGCTCGCTTCCCCAGCCCCATGAACTTGTTCCCATTCCTTTGCCTGCTCTAACCCTATGTTCTCTCTGCTTGGCAGCTAAAGCCAAGGGCCAAGATGACTAAGTGAGTCGTATCACCTTGCCCAGTCACAATGAAAGTGTGGAACCAGGAACTACATGCAAAGTGGCTGGCTGGGGAGAGACATCGATGACGGGTGACAAGACTAGTGTGCTGATGGAGGTGGACCTGAAGGTACAGAGTGAGGAACTCTGTAAGAAGTCTTTCAAAAAGAGCTATCTGTCGCAATCTAAGATCTGCGCTGGTGATAAGGATGGCAAAAAATCAACTTACTGTGTGAGTGTTGTTTTGGGCTCCGAGCATGGAATGAGGTTGGGATTAAACAGTCAGGTTGGTTCTCATGTAGGAGATCAAGGGGATTAAAATGAATTAGATTCTTGAGGACAATGTGCTGAGGCTCCTCTCAGGAGCCTGAATTGCTTCATGAATGGGCCTAGAGGAGTTGTAAGGCAGTTGGGTCTGGAGGGAGATGGTTGAAAGAGGAGGTTCTTCACATGGAGGGAGGCAAGAGGGACAGTTTCTTCCTTAGGGCAGGAGAAGATGTGCTCTGACATGTCTGACCCCTCCCACTCCTTTTACCTCACAGGGTGATTCTGGTGGCCCATTAGTTTGCAATGGGAAGGCTCACGGCATTGTTTCTTATGGACACAGAAATCACACCTTCCCTAAAGTATTTACCAGAGTCTCCTACTTTGAACCCTGGATACGTGAAGAGCTGAGGAAGTCTGTGCCTCAAGACCTACCTGACTCTCCCTCCTCTGACTAAAATGCTCGGTACGCCATTTCCACAATGCATCAAGCATCTGCTGATGCTCAGAGGCTTCCAAGGGCAGCTGAAATGAAGTCAGGGATCCTCCCAAAATGCAGGTCCCAGGCATGTACACTTTCATAATACTGCTGCCCAGCTGTGCTAATGCCTGCTCTACTTTCTGGCCACCAATAAAATCATGTTCCAACTTGCTTGTATGTGCAGCCTTCCTGGGAACAGGATAGAATGTCTAAGTGTGAGAATGAGGAGATGACACTCTCTGGGACAGGCTGGGCAAGATGGTGAAAGCAGCATGCAATGCAGATCTCAATCCCTGCTAGCTGGAAATACTGTTCCTCCTCTTCCTCAGCTTCTTCCAGTCAAGCCAGCAAGTACATACAACTGTGTTTCAAAACCATTTACCCAGTCTGTCAGAAACAGAAGCATCACAACATCCAGGGGGCAATCACTTGGGTTTCCAGTACCAACCTAAAGTCATCTCAGGATCTTCAGACTGACTCCACCCTATTTACAATCTCCACTCGCCAGCCTATTTACAACCTTTCTCTCCTTTCCTTCCTCTCGAATCTCATATGAAGCATTTGCTTTATAGCTGTAAAATGACTGAGGGCTGAAATATAGAGATTTTCTCATGTTGGGTCATCTGAGAAGGACGTGACTGGGTCAGGAGTTGCCCTTTTATGGGCGGTGGCAGGATAGAAAAATTCAGAGATGTCAAAGGAAAAAAACAGTATTACAGAGAGACAACTCTAAGCACTTGTTGGCTGGTTGGCTGGAAGAGAAAAGACATAGTGAATTAGAGCTACTATTTTAAGCAAACTCTACTTCTCACCTGAATCTTCCCTGTGAAAGAAGCAGTTTCCTGTGGGAAGACATCAGTTCTGACAAACAATGGGTCTTGGATCCCTCTCTTTATCACTGCACAGCTGTGACTAAAAAAGCAGCTTTGTGCTTAGCAAAGGAAACAGATAAAACCCTGCTAGTACCCAAAAGTACTGCATTACTCCATTCAGCTGCGGACTACACATTTCCATATCTGTACAAGGACAGAAACAGCCCCTGAGGCTTCACTGTAGCTACAGAAAGACATCTCCTTTCAAAGTCCTGTTTCACTCCAAATGCTTGGCTCCCTTCTACCATAATTTGGAATCAAGCAACACCCAAAATTGCAATGGTATGGCTACAGGATGTCCACCTACATCATAAAATTTCTCAAGCCTTCCTCTCAGTCTTCCCAAGCACCAACATGTACTGGTTGACTGCCACTCAATTCCTGTGCCTGCCACAGGAAAAAAATCATGGCCAGAAGGGACCAAGGGCTACCCACAATCTTGCGCATCCTTCCTCCCAGGCTTTCCATCCAGTCTGCACCACATTGGCTTTGTTCTGACACTCTATAGCATCCCTTTCCACCCAAATTCCATCCTGTAATATCCCTTTCTAGGTCACTTTCTTCTCTTACGTGCAGTTTTAACTGTGTGTCATGTAAGCATGAAAGGAGTAGTCAGCAGTATCAATGACAATGTGGAAGATGAACATGGCCTCCACAGGTTGCTTTCCTGGATTATTCTGAAGTGTTCTGTTCTGACTCAGGTCTCTGAGTCTCTGTTCAGACTCACAAGGTCTGAAGCTGTGAGTCACCATAACCAACAAGATCTGGCACAGTAGCAATGTGAATGTTGAGGAGGGAGAAATTAGCAAGAGAGTTGACCAAAGTAATCAATCATGGAGCTGCCTGCCTAGGTAGAGATACAAGAAACGAAAAAAACAGAATCTGCTTTTTTAAGGGACACACTGTGAGGTGACAATGTGTCAGCACCCCCTCCTCACCAGGAAAATGGAAAGGAGCCTTAATGGCCATAGAGATCCCCTGCCACCGAGTATGCAGTGGTCACATTGACCTCCTTCCCCACCACATCTGCCGTGCCATGGGGACCACAGGAACATCCACTGCAGGGACTTTACCATTTGCTAGGCCCATCCACTTCCTAGTACAGGGGCTGTGGGGACTGTGGGTGGGAGAGTGAGATTGTATTTCCCAGACATAGATCACTCTTCTCGTCCCATATCTCAGCTTGCTGAATTTGCTGCTTTTTTCCAGAAGGCTACATAGCAGCATCTTTGCATGACATGAGGGGTGACAAGACCTGCACAGAGAAGGGACCATGTTAGCCACTTGGAGGGGACAGAAAAAAACACAGAGCCAGCACAGAGCCCCAGAGCCCCACACCCTTCCTGTAGTTACGAAAACCTCTCTTCACATTCCCCTATTCACAAGGTAGTACTGTGTTCTGCTCCATTCCCTTTTGCAGCCCTCCCCTTTGCCCCAGTTCACAAGTCCTACTGCACAATGGCCCAGAAGGTGCCCACAGACCTGTGAAGGCAGGGAAGTCTAAAGATTAGACTTAAGGATGGAGAAAAGGGAAATCTGGATGCCTGGGGTTTCTGAAGGCAAAACAGAGGGACCACAAGTTCAAAGCAAGAGAGGAAAGGTTTGTGTGCCAAGTCAGTGGGGTAGAGCAGTGGGAGTCCAAATAAACTGTATTCTAAAAACAGTGGAATCGCTGGGTTGCAGATATCTAAGTTTCCAGGTGAATGGAGGGCAGTGAGGACTATAGGGTAGAACAAGGATAGGGCCAAATACCTTGGTTCCCAAGAAGACAGGGGGATCTGAGTTTGAGAGGATCATATCAATGTCTGGGTAGACTTAGAAGCAGAGAGGTCTATGTGTTAGCAAAGATGTCTGGGCCATGGGTCTGTGGGTGCATCCTCCTGCTGACACAGCACAGGCTGCCATGGGCTAGTCTAGAATCTCTTCCATGAGCATAACACGGAGTAGACTCTCCCTCAAACACCAGGATTGTGTAGGGCAGAGGGAGGGGAAGCACTCTTCTGGAGGGTGACACTGTGTATCTGAGTTTGACCATTGGCTCCTGGCAGACTTCTTGTCCTGGTTGTGGGAGAGAGGTCACCTAATGTCAAATGCTGGTGACCCTACATGCAAAAAAAATTTCTTAACGTCAAAATTTTAACACTGATTCTAAACAGATAAAATCAATCCAATGTTGTAGTGACAGGTAATGAGCCAATATCAGGAGGATCATACTATCATAGAATAGTATGGTTTGGAAGGGATCTTAAAGATTATCTAGTTCCAACCCCCCTGACATGAGCAGGGACACCTTCCACAGGACCAGCCTGACCAACCTCACCCAGCCTGGCCTTGAGCAATTCTAGGGAGGAGGTATTCACAACTTCTCTGGCCAACCTGTTCCAATGTCTCACCACCCTCACAGTAAAGAATCTCTTCCAAATATCTAGTATAAAATGACCCCATTGCAGTTTAAAGCCATAACCCCTTGTTCTGTCACTCCCTGCCCTTGTAAAATCTCCCTCCCCAGCCTTTCTGTGGGACCCTTCAGGTACCGGAAAGCCACTAGAAGGTCTCCCCAGAGCCCAAACTCTCTCAGCCTGTCCTCACAGGAGAAGTGCTCCATGATCTTGCCAGGCACAGAGGTGAGACTCACCCGCTTGTAGTTCCCTGTATCTGCCTTGTTTCCCTTTTTAAAAGTGAGGGTTATGTTACCCCTTTTCCAGTCCATAGGAACTTCACCAGACTGCCAGGACTTCTCAGATATGATGGATAATGGTTTGGCAACTCCATCCACCAGTTTTCTCAGGACCTGTGGATGCACCTCATCAGGTCCCATGTACTTGTGCACCTTTAGGTACTTCAGATGCTCTCAAATCTTGTCTTATACTACAGTAGGTGACTCTTCATTCTCCTAGTCCCTGCCACTGAATTCTGTGGCTTGAGGAGTGTGACTCAAGCACTTATTGGTGAAGACTGAGGCAAAGTTGTTGAATACCTCAGCCTTCTCCATATTCTGGGTGACCAGGTCCCCCGCTTCCTTCCAGAGGGGGCCTACATTTTCCCTAGTCTTCCTTTCATCTCCAATGTAGCTATAAAAGTTTTCCTTGTTGGCCTTGACATCCCTGACCAGATTTAATTCTGCCAGGGCTTTAGCTTTTCTAACCTGATCCCTGGCTTCTCAGACAATTTCCCTGTATTCCTCCCAGGCTACCTGCCCTTGCTTCCACCCTCCATAGGCTTCCATTTTGTCTTTGAGTTTGTCCAGGAGCTCCTTGTTCATCCATGCAGGACTCTTGATGTTTTTGCCTGACTTCCTCTTTGTTGGGATGAATCACTCCTGGGCTTGGAGGAGGCCATCCTTGAATATTAACCAGATTCCTTGGGCCTCTCTTCCTTCTGTGAAGGAGCTTGAAGCCCTTGAGCTTCACATTCCCCACCAGCCCTTCCTTGTTGGTGAGAACAAGGTCCAGCATAGCACCTCTCCTCGTCAGTTCCTCAAGCACTTGGAGAAGGAAGTTGTCATCAATGCATTCAAGGAACCTCTTAGATTGCTTAAGCCCTGCTGTTCTGTCCTTCCAACAGATATCTGGGTGATTGAAGACCCCCATAAGGACCAGGCCTTGTGAATTTGAAGCTGCTCCTGTCTGTCTATAGGGCACTCATCCGCTTAGTCTTCCTGGTCAGGTGGCCTGTAGCAGATCCCCACTGTAATGTCGCCTGTCCCTGTCCTTCCTCTAATTCTGGCCCATAAGCTCTAGGTCAGCTCCTTATTCATTCCCAGGTGGAGCTCCATGCACTCCAGCTAGTCATTGACATAGAGGGCAACACCCCTTCCTTCTCTCCTCTGCCTGTCCTGCCTAAAGAACTTGTATGCTCCTATGACTGGAGCATTCCAATGCTTCAGTCATAGGAGCCATCCCACCATCTCTCTATGATGCCAATCAGGTCATAGCCCTGCAGACACACGTGCGTCTCTTACTCCTCTTGTTTATTTCCCATGCTGAATGAGTTTGTATAGAGACATTTAAGATGGGCCCCCGGTGAAGCTGACCTACTGACTGGAGTGGGTGGAATTCCATTGTGCTGCTCCTCTGGTGCTCTCCTGCCAACCTGTGATCCTTCTCCAGGCTCTGGGCATCTGTTTCTGGCACTGGCACCAAACTGGCAGGAGTGGGGTGGATTGAGGTTCCCCTCCCCCAGCAACTGTAGTTTATTCGCGCATGTAGGTTTTCCTGGAGGGATGCAGGAGGATCTACCATAGCCATACACACCATTAAACTATTAAGTCAATGTTCAAGACCAGTTGAATGAGCAACTTTATTTGAGTATGTAGTTTTCCCTGGAGGGGTGCAGGAGGATCCACAACAGCTTTACACACCCTTGAGGTGGTTGGCCTTCTGGTTCTCATAATGAAAGGCAGCTAAGGAATATTTGTTACTGCTCTGGTTATTCCCCAGCTGGATGTGATGGCAGAAGCATTGCCATTTTGGGCCCCACCCCTCAGTCTATCTGTTCAAAGCCTGCCTCACCAAGTTGGCCAGCCTACTCATTGTGCTTCTATTTCTGGCTGCCCCTTTCCTCCAGCTGGTAAAATGGAGGGAAAATGACTTGGGCA
>NW_010301648.1:0-5138 GCF_000700745.2 Antrostomus carolinensis
ATGATCTTTAAGGCCCCTTCCAACCCAGACCGTTCTGTAATTCTATGAAATGTGTGTCATTTGACCCTTTCTGAGGAATGTGCCTTCTGGGGAGCTGGACAGACAGATAAAATTCAGAATCACAAGTCCAAGGAGTAGCTAGTAGTACTAGCTAGTAGTGCTGCGCTACAGCAGGAGAGTTGTTAGGACTTGTGAAATGCGATTTCCACTGAGTGCCAGAACATAGACTGTGAGGTAGCACTCAGTAGACTGAGCTGAAGCTCAAGTGTTAATCTTCCTTCTTTCATGTAGGCCTGTGTTTTTGACCTCTTTCTTGCAAAATTGATTACATGTAAAGTACAGGAAAAGTGTACTTGGATAGAGGTGCCTGCTGGAACTACTCTTACGTTGTTAATATTTAAGTTTGAGGCTTAGATTTTTAGGACAAAAGAAAAAAAAATAAACAAGCAAACTCCAAAATCTGTTCTAGCTAGAGGTGGAATGAGCTTGGTAATTGGCTCAGTACCATAACTGAGAGTTCTCAATTCTCTCTCTTTTTTTTTCCCCTTCCAGTTTTTTTTTGTATCTTAAACTTTTATCATTCCAGTCTTTTTTGTAAAAAGTGGGACTGATGTGCATCCTTCACCAATGTCATGTATTTCTCCTTATTTTTGCTTTTTAGAATGGCTTCTGTTCGTCCTTGTATTTAATGGCAAAAATCCACAAACAAACTCCCAGGTGTATGGTAAATATACAGCTGGAAAGTAACAGAACTTTTGTATAGGCTGGGAATTGATCCAGTAATAAACATCATAAACAAAACCATTTGTAGAATTCTTGAAATAAAAGTACCTGTGATTGCAGTATTGAGCACTGTCCTATATTTTATTTTGCTGTCACCTCTAAGGCTTTACCCTGGGAACTGGGGAGGTGTGGGGATGTGGGTTACTGAACTGAATTTTATTTTCACAGCATGGAGACTTCATTTAAATAACCTGTTTAATCATGATTAAATCAGGACTGAAATCAGTAAGCAGGAACCCTTGATTAAACTGTTGATTCTAATTCTGCTTTCTGTTTGTACCTCTATTATTTCCTTCAAAGCTTGCTTTTTAAAAATGGTAAATTATGCATTTCTTATTCACTACTTAAGGATGTTTTAATGCCTTGCTTTATTTTTATTGAAAATAAATTAAACATTTAAAAATTTACTTAATTATGACCTAGATAATCCTAGATGGAGTTGCTATAGCATCACTTATTTAATAGAAAATTGTTATGCTTGTTTATCAAAATAACTTTTGTATGTAAAATTGATAACTATTGAGCCAAGGAATCAATATATTGTTTCTGCTTATTAAATTTAGGTTATCAAGAAGATTTGCATGTCTAAATATTTAGATGGCAAGGAATTAGTCATTTAACCTGCACAGCTGTGGTGATGAATGATGCAGTTTATTGCATTTGGGGATGTTGCTGATACTGAAATTTTAAAATCAGTAAAGCTTTTTTATTCCATTCTGACTTTTTATTATATTGTATTTATTGTAATATTTACAGAGAAAGAAAAAAAAAAAGAGGGGGAACAAAATCGACAAAGAAATCCAAACATCACCCCCAACCCTTCTTTATGTTAAAGGAAGTAGTTTAAAACTTGAATTGACCTTACTGTTAAAAGTAATTTATTTTGCATTATTAATGGCCATGTGTGTTAATGGTCAACTGTAATATGGCTTACATTCTGATAATTCAAAGTTTAATTCTAATTAGATATTTTTCTAATAGTTTTAAGGACATTCCGTTTACTTGAGAGGCCATACTGTTTTATCTTCATCCATCTGCTTTAGAGTTGCCTGTGAATGTGGTGATGTAATACATTTGGCGGGGTTGTAACCATTTTAAATAGTTTTGGCTGTTGTTGTTGTCTGTCTTTCCAGTTTGCACTAGTAGGGGTGTTTCTAGGACTGTATTAGGTCACTATAAAGCTGTCAGGTTTTGGTTGTTTGGTTTGTGACTTCTGATATTTTTGAGAGGAAAGCAAAATTTTAACTGAACTCATTTCACTGATCCTTTTTCACTCCATAAAGCAGGTGTCGTTGCTGATGTAGTGGGGCCAGTGAATGGCCATCGGAGGTGCACTGGGACATAGGTGGGACAAGAACTGAACATATGAGCAGGCTTTGCTGGTGAAGCTTACTTATTGTAAAGCTGCTTTTGAGAAAGTTTGGCCCATGGCAGGAAAACTGTATTAAACCTTTGAAGATTTAAAAATAAAACTTAGGCATTTTGCCATGCTTCCCACTCTTCTTGATAAGCTAGTTGGGATACATGAGTTTTAGATGGATGATACACAGATTGTCATAATTTTATGTTGGCTCAGATGTCTTCCTGGTTTACCTACAAGCCTCCTTTGGTTGTGACAGTGATGTACTGATAGATCATCAGGAGTGAAAAACTCCGAGCCAGTGGCATTGAAAAGATGCACACATCCAGGGGGTTTTTGATTCAACATATTTAAAACATTCTTTGGTTTGGATAAAGCAAAAGGTTTCTCTGAGCCTTCTCTCAAAGCCTGTTTCATGCACAGGGGACTTATGTGTCTCTAGTTAAAAAAAAAAAAAAAAAAAAAGTATTCCTGTAGAACTTGCTGCAAGCCTTTTGTCTTGATTTCATAAATGAAATCACTTTTCTAGAGGTCTGTTCTGAAGTACCCCAAACCTCCTGGCAATGATCTGCCTTCCACCCTTAAAGAACTGAAATTTTGCTTCAAGCATTGTGGCTCTTTTACTGCACTGTACTTAGTGAATTTGTCACTGGACTAAGAGGTTATCATCTCTCTTGTTGTGCACCAGGCATGCAAGAACACAGGAAGTAAGCCTTTGCATGTTTAATCTGTTAGTTGCTTTGATATCACTTATCAGTCAGGCAGATGGTGTATCTCTTCAGTCACACAGCCAATACAGGTTTCCTTAAACTGTGCACTGATCAATAATGTTTGATATCAAGAAATAGAGAGATCTTTCAGAGGTGTACTTGGAGAGGGTAAGTTAAACTATTGGCAAATCCAAGAAAGGCAACTATAACCACAATGTGCTGTAATGTTTTAACAAAGTGATTCAAATTATGTGCATGGCAGTTGTCCTCTCTGTTATTGAAATATCCCACTGAATACTTCAGAGCGATTGTTTTCCTACATTGTTGATGTCATCTGTACTTAACTCCAGTTCTTTCTAGGAACAAGTCAGTTTTAGTTCACTTCTGGTTTTGACCAAGCATTGAGATTTTACCACAATAATTTCTCAGTATAACTGCATACTGCCCTTCATTTTATTTCAAGTATTTCTTAAAAATATTGTTGCTTTTCATGAGTTGGATCTTTAACACTGCTTTTTTTAAGAAAACAAAAAACAACAAAACTTTTGTGCTAATTCAGGAATTTAATTTTAGGGAAAAAACTTATTATTAATAATAAGTAATTAATTAACCCTCTCTACAGTAATACAACTGATAGCTCTTTGCCGAAGTTGTTTCCACCTGCTGATACATGAGAGCATCAAAAAAGATGATGCAAGTGAGTAGTGCTTCTCACTGCCTATGCAGAGAAATGAGTCACTGAAATTTGAGGTAAAAAATATTGTTTGTTCCAAAGTTTGCTGTTAGACTTAGCTGGGAATGAATATAGCAAGGAAAAAAATTGAAGGGTTTATAACATTCTTTTTGGTTTAGCTTCTGGCATCAGCAGCTGAAGAAAGAGAGAAGACCCTATTTGAGAGCATGCTGAGTTATAGATATATCTAAAATGTCTCTAGTTCTGACACATGTTGAGGAATGAAGACTTGGGGCTGTAAACTAGTGGATGGAGAGGAAGAACTTAATTTTCATATGTCACTTCTAAAATTATAAACATGGTTTTGCAGACTTGCCTGGTGGTACTCTTGTGTATCAGCTAGTTTTCTTGTGTTTCTTCTATCACACATTTTCTTAGTTTTACTATCACATCCCATCCATTTTTACTAGATTGAAAGCACCCCAGTTTCTTTTAAGTCTCAAGCAAATTTGGACTGGTCTGCTATGGGTAGATTTGTTGCAAAGTCCTTTCCTGCTGGAGGAGCTGTTGGCTATCCTGGAGCTGTGGACAGCGTTCTTAGCTGATCTAATTGTGACCATAACAATTTGTTTGGTGGCTGCCTTCTGTAATGTACACTGGCCTTTTCTGTATGGTAGATGGCATACAGATGGTAAATTAACAGGTAACTGCTGTTTCATTGCGTCAGTTTAACAGCCAAATGAGTGTTGCATTGTGACATTGTCCTGTTTTTCAGTTTTGAAAGCATTATTTGGCTGTGTTTTCCATTAGTATTGCTGCTATCTCTTGAAGTATAGTGATTAAGTAGTGTGTTGCATCAGGGATCTGCTCTTTACCTAAGAACATAGAAAGGTTTAATGGTAGTGGCAATGTTTTTATATATTTAACTTCTGAGTCCTATAACTTGATCTTGAAGCATCGTATGCTAAACGTATTTCCTTCTTTCGGTAATGTATATGAAAGTGGGTAAATTGTAAACCTATGGAGTTTTTTCAGAAGCACTGAAGTAAATGGTAAGGTTTTAATGGACTTCAAAGAACTCTGTATTTCAGGACTACATTTTAGTAATGCAGAGAGATTTTAGTCCCATTCTACTCTGTGGCAATCTGGAAGCAGGGCAGACTTCAAACATCTATTTTGCTCCTACCAAAAGTTACCAGAAGTGCCCTTCTGTTTAATCAAGAATTGACCTCAAGTCATTAAAAATAAGTTGAGAAGAACCATCTCTCTCCACAATGCTGAACAACCATGATCTGCTCTTGATAGTATGGTAATGTGTAATGGAGGAGCCTGGATTTTGATTAGTAAATGACAAGTGACAACTGTTAGAGAGATTTACATAAACATGTGGTGGATCCTCAGGAGGCTAATGCTTCTTTACTGTAAATGCTCTGTTCTGTTGTGTTTATATGATCCCACAGGAACTTTAAAGTTCTGATTCATAAAATTACTTTAACAAACAGATGACTTCTTATTACTGCTTTGGGTGTGCTGCATGCAAAGTACCATGACTTCAGAAGGGAAAAAAAAAGGGGGGGGGGAAGAGGAGAAGCGAGCTGTGATTTTTGTAGGG
>NW_010301648.1:5161-17980 GCF_000700745.2 Antrostomus carolinensis
ACCCGAGCTGAATGGATAAATTCCCACAGCTAAAGTAAAAGGAAATTGCAAGGCAAGGAGAGTTAAAGGGACAGAAGGTAGATGTCAGGCCAAACCTTGAATTTGGGACAAATGGATATGTTTGCTTTCAAAGATTCTACTCCCACATCCTCTTTGCAATACTGAAAGTAAAGTGCCAGTTTGCATTTTGCTTTTTCATGTATATTAACTGTGTTCTGTAAATACAGTTGAAACAGTTTTCATTAATCAAAACTGAGATTAGAAATAGGTACTACAGACAGTACTTAAAAAGGGGTACTGCATCACTTCATCAGGATTTTCCTTGATTTGAGCTCTATAGCTTGCCACAAAGTAACTTCTGCTGTTAAAAAACCAAAACAAAACCTCCCCCCCAAAAACAAAAACAAAAAAACCCCAAACAAAACCCAAACCAACCAAACAACCCAATAAATCATTGCCCACAGGGAAAGTAAACTCAGTTGTTTTCATGGAGTGGTTCTCTCTCAATCTCTTTCATTGCTACTCTGACCAGCTTTCTACATGTGTAATACAGGGCATTGACTGAAAAATATGACACTTGTGGAATAAACAACTGCTGTAAAAGCAGTGTTACAAAGGGAACCATATCTAACTCATACATTATGCCTTAAGCTTGTGAAAGTGAGCAATTGCTGACAAGTTATTGTGAGAAAGAAGATGACCTTTTGAATTTCAGTAACATTTGGTGAGGTCAAATAACATTTGTCCCTTTCCAGCATTTGAATGGCAAGTAATGTAAGCAAAATTTCTTTAAAAAAACACTGCAAACCCGAGTCTCCTGTGGTTTTCCCTCAGTTGTGTTTCTTGCATTGTACAGACGAAGATCTTGCCCCAGAGATGGCAGAATGAAAATTGGATGAGTACAGCTCTAGGATGTACAACCTACCTATCGCTCCGATTAGTCTGCTCCATTTTGATGTGAACTTCTGCTTTCTCTGCAGTCTAAATGAGCAAGTCATTTAATTGCTTCTGTGGTTTTAATGACATCAACAACTGCAGTGAGGCAGTGCAAATACCATACTGCTTGCCCTTGCTTCTTAAACTATGTTCTCTTGTATTTTCCATTCTAACTTAGTTTGCTTCCGTGGTATTTCCAATGCAGTTCAAACTTTGGAGGGAAGGAGCATCTGGGAAACCTAAACTTTGTAGAATTGTAGTAAGTGTGATGTCTATTTTCAGTGTGTGCTTTTTGCTCAAGCACACTGACTTAGACTTGGCCAGTGTTGCTAGTCCCTGATGGTGGGGAAAATTCTGTTCTGGTGGGAATAGGGCTTGTAGGAGTGTGGTGAAGGGAAAAGCTGGCTGGTGAAGGGTGCCATGTGGCACTATGTGTTATGGTGCCATTCATAATAAAGTTTATAGAATTTTAGTTGAAGACTAATTTTTTTCTGGTTCCAGAGAAGAATACATATTCAGCTGTTGTCTCTTCCACTAGCCAGACTTTTTGGGGTTTGACAAAACTAGCCTTGGACAAACTTTTCAATTTTAGGGAGCACACACTTAATGAAGCTTTTTTTTTGAACATGTAGATCAGTTTTGTTGCTGAGTTATGTTAGTCATGATCTCAGAAGTGGGTGGAAGAAACAAGTGCTCTTCTGACTCGCTTCTGAGAATTTGGTTAATTAGACCATGGCCGGTCTCAATGCTGGTCATGCCCTGAAAGTGCTGGGAGTGTCCCTTTTACCAGGCAACAAATGGTGCAGCTGCTCTGGCCTCTTAACTACGTCCCAACATGGGCAAACCAAAGACCCTTGCCTGGGCAGAGCTTGTATTATGTTGACCATACCATAAAGTATAGCTTTTGGATTTTCATTGTTGTGGTGGGGTTTTTTGTTTTGTTTGGTTTTTTTACATGTTTTCATTTACTTCTTGACTAGTGATATCCTCCATGTTCAACTGGAGCTCAGGAAAAAGAGGATGAAAGAAGGAAGATAGATAACTATAGGTACATCTTCATTCTTATATCTATTGGTATAGAAGATATTTATGGAGATGAGTATAGATATATGTATATCTTCTTTCATATATATATATGTAAATATTTAATTTTAATCATGCAGAAATATGGAAGAATACATGAAAGAGAAAGTAGAATGTGCCCCAGGCCAGAGCTGCATCATCTGTATGTTAGAGTCTGATAAAATAGGTTTAGTGGTGAGGAAGTGAGCTCTTATTAGCGAGTAAATGCTTGTTGCTCCAGGAGAGCTCTGTCTTTTGCTGCTCCCACTTGTTAGTCTGCAGAAGTAACTGAGAATATTCCTATGCCTTGTTAGGACTAGATAACCATAGAAAAAATATATATTAATTAAAAGAATGGTTAGCATCCAAGATAGATAACTTTGGTGTAGAGCAATGTACTTTTACATATGCAAGTGACAAGAATGGAGATGATGAGAACTAAGGTTTTGGGTAGATTTTCCATTGGAGGGCTGGGAAAAGGTGATTAAACAGTTGAATTACAAAGTAGCGTTTGGTTAAGAAAATAAAGTTTCATGGAAGTGGATGTATTTGTGAAATGCTGGCAGAAGTAAGTGACCATTGATCGAAAGCATGGATGTCTCCAGTGCCTGTAGTGTAGTCTACACAGTGCTCGCTGTCTACAGGACTTAGTGATGGAACAGGTGGTGATGGGGAAGTGCCTGTGATTTATGGTTTCTAACTCCATGTGAAAGAAGAGAATTAAAAAAATCAGGGAATCTTGCTTCTGCTGTAACTAATCAAAAGCCATAAATGATGCGGTTTCTGGGTGGTGTATATGTACTCTGTACTGTTTCACAAGTCAGCTTTGTTGATCACCATTTTGTTATCACCTGCGTCCTTGGACCCTCAGCTGCATATATCAATCTTTGTAAACCACATGTGATGACTGAGCAAGTGAAGTCTGAAAATTCAGCAAGCAATGCAGAGACAAAACCTGTGTGTTCTTACACACGTGCACACACCCTTCTTTTGGCTTACCGTATTTCTTTTTCTTTTTTTTTCTTATTTTGGGAAGGAAGAATATACAGTTACTTAGCTCTGGTAAGATGCATCTCTCGCAGGAGTAGAGACTCTCCCTAAGGGCTATGTGGAAGATGCTGAAGCTTGTGGGAAGTAGAAGCTGATGTTTCAGATAACTCTGCATAAGAAATGGTGGCTGAATTTGGAGGAAGTGGGGGGAAGTAGTAGTAAAAAAAAAAAAAAAAAAGAAAGTCTGCTGCCTGATACGTAATCAAGGTATCTGAGCATGATTTAGAACTTAAGTTTAATTCCAATACATCTAATTTTGTTGAATCTCACTTACATGATAGACATTCTGCATTTAAGGACAAAAGAAATAATAACATTTAAAGTCTCCAGTTTACAGTTGCATCATTACACAAACATGATTTCCTATTTTAATTCAACAATGTAGGTCTTTTGTCGAGCATGTGGAACATAGTTAATTGACTATAGCAGGAGTTGTGTTGTCATTTGATAATTATTTGAAAAGCTTTGTCTTTAAATGTGAATGCCTGAAATCTTTCATGTTTTAGGATTTTTTTCAGTAGAACCATGTCAATCTGAATAGCTGCATAATTTGTTTATTCTCTAATCTCGATTTTTGTAAGTATCAGCATTGTTTTGCAAATAATTTCCTCCCAAACAGAGCATCTTTGTTTCATATCCTAATGACAGGATGGTCTAAGTGTATAGACAGAGGGTTACATGATAAAGTTGGCCCATGTGCTTTTTCTGGTTCTTTGAGGAAGCGTTATTCCCTAGAAAGTCAAATCTAGCAATCTTAGTGTGCACATCAAGTGGTCCTGATGAAAACAAAATAATAATGAAGATTTTCAAAATATGGTTTCATAAAGTGTAAAGTTTAAATTCTGAAATTACTTTGCAATAAAAATGGCTGCCCAAACATGTTAGCATGGTGTGCTTTGGTGTCACCCTTATTCAAAGCATTCTGTGGAATTCCTCCTGTTGGAGATGACGGCATAATGAAAAGCAACCTGCAGGAAATTAATAAACTGCAGTGTGCTAAAATGCATTAAAGTATTTAAAATTGACTACTTTTTAGAAGAGATGAGCTATTTTTATCCATGATAATCAAGACATATTAGTCTATAATGGCACAGAGCAAGAAGCAAATAAGAGGTATTATAAGAGATGGCAAAAAGGTCTGAGTTTGCATTTTAAAATAGAAATAACTTTTTCAAAAATGCATTAGAGAAGCTAGGGATCATTAAGAAATAAAGAAGAAGATAAAATTATTAATCACAAAGATACTAAGTGCCTTTCTTCAAATCCTATTTCTGTTTAGCAGAAATAAAGTCTTTGTGTGCTGCTGCATGATAAGATAAGAGTGTAATGGATATAAGTAAAAAGAGAACTCCAGTGGAACAAATGAAACACTGCTTGGAAACTCTACCTAAAGATAAATCAACAAGTCCAAACAGTTGTCACCAAAGTGTATCAAGGGAACTAGCAAACTAATTTGCAGTAACAGTGACACTAACTAGAGCCAGGGAAGCATCTGAAGCCAGAGAGAAGCATGAACAGCTTTTAGGGGAGCACTTGAGTGCATCTTCTGTTTGGTGGAATATATAATGGAATAAATAATTTATGGAAATCAATAAATGTCTGGAAGGTAATAGAACCGTAAGCAAAAGCACTTACAGGCTTCTAGCAAATTAATCTTGCCAAACATCATTTGTTTTGCTTTCCTGAATAGTAGTGTAACATTAAAGAGAAAGCAGCAGCATCCAAAGTTCTAAATAGTTCAGATTGTAGCAGTTCCAGATATCAAAGTCAGATGACTGAATACATGTCAACCTTCCTTGAAATTTCACCTTCATTTAAATAAACAGATTTGACTCATTAACTTTCTATTTGGGACATTCTGCAATTTGGAGACAAAGTAAAATACAAGCCATTTGCATCCTGCCCAAGGGAAGATGCTGTATCAGGAGCAGCTGGTTTTTGACATAGCTGTATCAGCCTGTTAGAAAGCTGGTAATTTTCATGGGAGCTCATAATTAGTGCCTTTTAATATGGTCAATGTTCTAGTTATGGGAGGTCTGTGGAAAGATACAATCTAAGAGTGTAATGTATTAGTTTCTAGATAGATAACTGTAAGAGTGCAAAATCTACAGAATTACTTCTTAGCTGGTTTTAGTGTTTGACTCAGTGGAAAGAGATCTGCAGGCTGGACCAATTCAGTATGGCTCCTAATAAGAAGCAAAACTTTCTGATTTACCTCTGCAAAGGTGTGAGGTAAAGTTTTTATTCCCTTGATTTGCTTATTCAAAAGTGTATGCAGGAGATGAGTATCTAAGTCTGAGCTGCATCCCACATTCAGTCAAAACATATCTTATTTAAGAAGAATGCTAAATTGCTTTGCAACTTCCCTTTTTTGGAAAGCAACAGTTTTAACAAACTTTTAACAAGTTTTAACAAATAAATTTCAGCAAAGGGGAGTTGGTAGTTGAAAGGGAACTCAGAAATGGGTCATATGTTGTGGGTTTTTTGTTGTTGTTTCCCTTTTTCCCTTTTTCCCTTTAAACAGAAAGCTATCCAGGTTTTTTGAGGTGGGTGGATGGGAAGAACGAACTGAGATTCATACTAATTCTCTATTGAATAAAAATAGACAGTGCAGTATTCCATATAATGGCAGCAGATTTTTACAACAGAAGTAAATGAGCCTTGTAAATGTGTACCTCGCCAGCTGCATTATCTGCAGCTTTGTATTAGTGATCTTAGACTCCCTTAGTTCTTTATTTAGAGCAGAATTTTGGGAACCTGAAACTGCTTTAGCTTTGAAGCATTCCTCATACAGTAGAGTATTCTCATTTTAGGCACTACATGTGGTGCGCTTATTTTTCAGTTTGCTATCTTGCTTTTGTCTGTGTTGCCAGTCTTTTTGGTTTTTGTGTTCCTGCATGTTGCTGGTTTTTTACTCTAATATTTTTAGAAGTATTTAGCAAGTGATAATAGCTGTAAGTCACAGCTGAGTATGCCTGCCTATTGGATTTAGTTTTCCCACAGCAAGACTTCATGGCCTGATATGCTGAAATATGAGCTTGCATACACTTTTGTTGCTGAGGAGAATAATGGACTGCAAAACACATTCTGTTGCTGTTAGCTTTTCAAGTGGATTGAGCTATTCATTGGAAAGAGAGTGTGCTACAGCAATTAAGTTCATCCCTATGCTCAGCTGGCTTGGCATTTCATCTGTTTCGTGAAGAGGCTAATGTTTTGTTGATGGTAGAAATTATTAACTAAAACTAAAGCTGGAAATGTGTAAGGAATGGAGTTTGGAGCACCATATGAGACTGTAAAGGAATTATTTAACATAGGTATTAAGTCCCTTGTGGCTGTGTCATACTCTGAACCGGTTAAAGCACTCTGTGGCAAATGGGAAGGCAGAGAACCTTTGGCTTTCATGCTCTGCTGCTTATTTTATATGTAGATAGAACCTCACTACTGAGACAATGGTGGTCAGTGAAAGAAATTACTCATTTCAAAACAGCTTTATAAAAAGTGTGCATCAAACTGCTTTTCAGCATTTAACATTTACTAGATACTTTGTCTCTTAAACAAGCATCTTTGTATACATGGGAGCTCAGGGAGCTTTAAAAGTGAATATTTTGTTACTCTTGGTTGAACTAGTACAGTCAGTATGGCAGAGTCTTTTTTTGAAGATGAAAATATTTATCAGAGCACCTTATTTTATCCTTTAGGTTAGTTTGCCCCAAAATACTGCCATGAAAATGAGGTCGAGTCTCTCTAGTCTGGGCACTTTGGGAGAGCAGTGTTTTTCAAGTTGAGGAAATTCATGCTACAGAAATATGGTTGTCAATGCCATAGGTGTTCTTTGTGTGTAGGAACTGAGTAGTTGCTCTGTTCTTCATTACATTTTAATGTATACACTGAAATGTTTTTCAGGAACTCCAGGAAGGAGCTTAATGACATACGGTTTGAGTTTACTCCAGGCAGAGGTAAGGCTCCTTCAACTGAGTTATTCTCTTACTGCTCAAAAATGTATTTCAGAAATTGATTACTGTTTATGGTTAACACAGACTACCTGTCTGGAATGTTTCCTACTGTGCAGAGCTTTATCTTGAATTTCATTTGAACAAGAATAGCAGATGTATGTGAATTCCAGTGGCAAACTTGCATAATATATAGTATAGATTAGAAGACTTGATCCACAGTATACTTCATCAATTTCATGCCTTATTGAAATGATCTGTGTGGTATATAAGATCTTAAATAGCAATACTTACAACTTTGGAACTTCCATTTCCACATTTGGAAAACATTGTAGGAAACTGAATATAGTAACCATAAAGGTGTATGTGGTGATGGTGGTAATTGAGTTTCTTTTGCCTTTTTAGTAAAGTAAGTTCTGTTAACAAGTGTGAAGTGCACAGTACTTTTTAAATGCTGTCTTCAACTGAAAGTTGATTTGCATCTCTAGCTTTTGGTTGCCAGAAAGAAATTCTGGCATTGAAACTTTAAATTCTACTTTATGCTTGTAGAACTGTATTGTATTTTCAGTGCCAAGAATTGTAAGGACCCATAAAACTTACTTTTGTTTGAAGAAAACAAAGTATTACTGGGATAAAGTGCACAGGAGGCTGGTATGTTGAGTAAGAAGGTATCATCCTTGTTAACAGTAGCAACCCTTTGAACTATGAACACATTTCATATTTCTCAGAAGTCAGTATTCACTATATTTAGGATAGCTTCCACCTAAAAATGAATCCAGATTGGAAGAGGTGTCTTTTTTCCTGTAAATCATAGTATCTTTCATGTGCAGTAGTTCTGTGCACGAATATACTCTCTGTTGCCTACCTGCATTTCTCATTAATTTTGGCAATGGGTGGTAACAAAAGAGATCTCTTACTTAATTGGGCACAGAGCATCCTGGTTTAGTCACTTGTCAAAAGAATTACTTAAATACTCCCTAATCTAATAGTTATATAAGCTATTTGAGAATTCTTACTTGGTCAAAAAATAGAGGATATGACAGTAAAGTACACCAGGACTGTTCCTAGTAGTCAGTCACTGTGGCAGCCAGAAGGCAGCTATGATTCTCATCTTCAGAGCTCTCTAGAGGTAGCAGCTAGCTCACCTATATTGTTTTTCACCTGTATGTGTTTCTTGAGGAAATGATACAACTGTGTAGCTGTGTCAAAGCCTGTGCTCCATGCAGATACTTGGTGTTGAGGTAAATTCGGTACAGTCGAGTCTTAGCTGGAATTTAGGCTTGTTCCTGCTGTTCCCTCCTACTTATCTCTAAGCCTTCTAAAACTTTTATCCAAGAGCAAGTACTAGTCACAGGAACTTAGGAATTAACACGCTCAGGTACAGCAGTTGATGCAAAATTTATCCAAAGCTCTGAATTTCCTGGGTCGCAGTACTGAAAAGCTCTTTTAAGCCTAAGCTCAAAATAATGACTGTTCATGTAATTCCTTTGCCCCAGTAGTAACAACCAAGGAATCCTGTATAGCACCTAAGATCTTGATATGCAGAACAATGGAGAGGATAAAGAAAACAGTGAAAGCAACACCAAAACTTAGTTTTTCTTGATTGTGAAGATACTGAACTTGTAAACTGTGTAGGAGTACATACTTAGATAATAGAGGAGAAATGCTAGTGGCCTGTAAAGGTCTGTAAGGGGTTTGCAATGGATCAGATCATCACCTCATGTGATTTGCTGTGCACAGGCTGATAAGATAATTATCTTTTTTTCCTCCTAATTAAAGATAATTTTGAATTCAAGTCTGCCCCCATGGGTGTTTTGGAACTAAAATATATTTTTGTTAAATTGCATTGGATGACTGATGCTTTTTGTTGTTTTTGTGGGTTCTCATACTTACTCATTTCACCTTTTGGACAGACACGGCAGATGGCGTTTCTCAGGAGCTGTTCTCTGCAGGCCTGGTTGATGGCCATGATGTAGTTATAGGTAAATTGCATTTTTGTTTGCAATTACACACTTGTGACAAGTTTGTGTTAAATGGATGTGAAAAATGCTTTCTCTAATGCTGATTTTCACAAAATCCTTTTTGTCCTAATTTTGCTTTCATTTATGCATAGTTCAATCAACAGGCCAATTTTGATACCAGTCCAAGGATAGCTTTTGGAAGTCAGAACTCTTCAGTGGTTTGAGAGGGATGATATAATATAGATCTCCTGAAGAATTATTTACAATTTGATAATTTATCATTTTTGTGCTAACTTAATTTTTTTTGTTTAAGTATAAAATTAATTTTCAGCAGCGTTTTGCAAAGTGTGCTTTGGCAGCTCTGAAGTTAGTAAGTATTCTGCTTGGGTTCATGGAAGTAGAAGCAAGCCAGAATTCAGGGTCTATGGAAATTGCACCTAGATTTATTATTTCTATAGTAAAAAAAGATAATCAGAAATGTTTTCTGGGTGCTGAGAGGAAAGTTACTTCTCTATTTTTCTGTTCTGTGCTTCAGTAATTTTTAAAAAAATTAAATTCAATGCCTAGTAAAGATTATTAATTTGTAAGTGCTTACTACCCTGCAGTTCCTTCTTGTCTTCTGGTTGCTCAAGGTCAGCAGATATAAAGTTACCAAAATCAGAGGGGGGCTAGTAGATGCCAAATGTGTGAGAACTGAATTGAGGAGTACTAGCAAATCAATCTTTGTGTTGCAGTCAAAGAAGTTACATCAGTTCAGATATCATTACCAAACTCCTCAGTGATATGGAGAATGTTTTATAAAACTTTAAGTTCATGTGACTTGCCTAGAAGATTATTTAAATACATTCTCAGTGCATTTGTAGGGTAGCTAAAGTATTTCAGAGAGAAACCAGTGCTTTTTGCTTTTGTATACAGGTTGATTCTAAATGATACAAGAAACAAAAGCCCTACCTGTGTTTTTACTTTAATTTAAAAAGAAAAGTATTTAGGGGAGGTTAGCAGATGGTACAGGGTAGCAAGGTCTCTTCTCTTAATGTTGCTTCTACTGCACTGTTACTATAAGGGTTCAGGGGAGAGGGGTAGCTCGGCCTTAGTTTGTTGACTTTTAAACCTCCAGTATGAAAAATGTCACTACCATACTGCTGGTGATGTTTTTGTTAGAATTTTGTTACTAAGATACCTTACTTCATTTAGAAATAATATTTTTTTTTTTCTGGCTAAGAGAAGAATTGCTACCTGTTGGCTGTCCCACCTACATGGGCAGTCAGCTGGCACTGTGTTGCACAGAAGTCAGTCATGGCTGGTGATGCTGCAGTGCAAGTCCTGCTGGGACCCAGTGACCCTTTTCCTTTCTTCACTCTTCCCTTTTGCCTTTGCTGCAAAATTCTCTTCCAATGCAAAATGACAGTATTTCTATGGAAATGGCACCATGAATGGATTTGTTATCATCTCTCAGAGGGAGTGATGGGGGAAAGACAAATGAAGATAGACATCCCTCATGGCTTTAGTGATGGAACTTCGGTCTTTGAAGAAGCACGGATATTTAAATAAGGTTTTCCCTAGCAGGCTTGGTTAGAGACAGTCTAGTTAATAATAAAAGTTTATTTCCTTGCTAGGTTCCTGCTTTGAATTGCATCAGACTTTGATTTTTAGCACTATGTGATGGTCATTTCTCTTCTTTCCTGTTTATCTTTTTATTGTGGTATTAAAAAAAGTAAGGACATAAAATTTCTTGTATATAATTGAAAGCATTCAACCTAAATTTAATTTCATTAATTATAATCAGTTTATATGCTCATTTTTCTGTGATGTTGTAACTTACCTCAAGTTCCACAGTCACAAATTCTTGCATGACTTTGTACTGTAATTTTCACCTGGGTCTGCTTCACCAGTGAAGTTGTTTTCAGATATGTTAGGACATTGTTATCTTCCTAGAAAATTACTTTAGATTTCATTTTTTACTTGAAGACAAGTTCTACTAAATGTGATTTTACTTTTAATTCAAAAAAGTAAAATCTTGGATTTTAGTTAGAATATGTTTGTGATGTGCTTTGGGAAAACTGGCTAAATGGGCATGGAATAGAACAAGTTGCATGCACGCAGATTATTGCAAATTTCAGAATTTCACTGCTGCAGTGCAGTCCTAAGAAATATTTCAGCCCTTTAGTTTAAAGCAGGAGGCCATATAAGAGAGCAGATGAATTGGCTTACAAAACTAATTTTCTGAGTAAAATGATTTTGCCACCTTTTTCACTCAAAATTAAAAGGTTTAAAATCTTCCTGTATAAGAAGAGGGGAATAGTATAGAAGAACTTGGTTAACCTTCTTCACCAGAAGAACTGATTCCATTAGCTTCCAGATTGAAAGCAGCTGATAAATTACCTTTCAGTTTTCAGCTGAAGCATGCAGAAATTCAGCCTCTATAACATGAATGAAAACAAAGTTCTGAGATAGTCTTATAAAAGTTTTTCCTGTAGTTTCTTTTATTGGATATTGGAAAGTGTAGAGGCTGCGAGAAAAAAGAAAGGTGAAAATACCTGTGCTTATGTTTAACTCAATAATTTGTTGGAGTAACAGCTGATTTTCTGAAAGGAAAATTTTTTGAATAGGAGTCAGCAAAAGCTGTTGTGGAAAGTATGGCCATGGTATACGTGAGCTGAAGCTGTTAGTGGGGACCAGCTAACATGTAAGTTTTACAGAATTTGCTGCTAAGCATCAACACGCTTCACCTTTTGAGTCTTGCTGGATTTGCTTCACTTAACACAAGCTTCCCAGGAAGGTTTCCATTCTGATAAGCAGTAAGTTCAGCTACCTGTTCCGCAGAGAAGCAAAAATTTCATCTTCCATGTTCAGTTGTGGCTCCGATTGACTGGTTTCGGTTCTTGTTGACAGTAGCATTGTTTCACAGGAGGTCCGTAGATCAGGGGAATTGTTGCAGCGGAGTTTCTTTAAAAGCAGACTAGAGTTTTCATTTGCAGAGAGGAACGAATCTCGGGGCTTACGTGGAGGCATTGATATCTTGCTGATGAGGTATTTTTATTCACTACCGTAATAGCTATGTTAAATCATATGAAAGATCTGGAAATTTTCAAAATACCTTTTGTGATGAAATACATCTCTGTGTGTATATGCAGTGTATGTATATTAGCTAATAAACACTCATCCTGTAATGCTTTATTATATTTTTGATATCATAAAGGAAACTCACATCATATCATCAGTCAGTTCTGTTGGAAATCATATAGTTACAATCCTACTTCACTGGTGTATATAATGTGCATATAGTTTCAGCAGAGCCTTAGGCTGTGGTTAATCTTCTAGAGGCTTTGCTTAAACTTCAGAACTTAAAGGTGTATTTACAGTTTCTTAAATTGCAGTATATATAAAAATAAAAACAAACAAAACCAAACCTCTTCCTGAATACTACTTAAATAAAAGCTTTGATATCCGTGCCATCAAGAAGTGAGCAGTTGTCCTTCACTATATTAATGTACCTTTATTTTAGATATTTTTGTCAAAAAGTATCTGTGAATACCTTGAGCATCGTGGAAGAGTACTTTCACTTTTAAATGCACCAGTCATTAACTACTGGTAAATGGATATCTGTCTTTGGCGTTGGAGCCAGACCAAAGTATCCACTTAGTAACTAGAGGAAAAGCTTTTAATCAGCCAAAACAAAAAGGCCTAATGTGTTTGGAAGAACCGGCTGGAAACCAAATAGGTCATATTTTGAAATGAGATAATTTTTTGAAAGTAGCAAGCTTTTTGAACATCTTGAATTAGAAGTGTGAATGCAATAGTTGCTATACTAGTTTGACTAAGGGTTTTGGAGTTGTTGGATTTTTTTTTTTTTTTTTTTT
>NW_010301648.1:18007-22976 GCF_000700745.2 Antrostomus carolinensis
AGTGGGGGAGTGGTGGGAATAGCCTTATTATTTGGTGTCATTACTGTAGTAAGTTAGACAGGACTTATATTGACATCTAGAATTAAAAAAAAGAAAAAAAAAAGAAAAAAAAGAAAAACAATGTATGTGGATGGGTTATTTGTGCATGAGTGCAGAGAACATGTATCTGACCAAAGCCAGAATGACACTATTTCAAGGGATGTTAAACAGTAATACATATGGGTCCCAATTAATCACAGTATTAAAGCACTTGAAATTGAAACAGCTGACTGTCTTACAGCATTACGTCTGCTAATGCTGCAGGTTCTTTCACAATAAAATGCAAGATGAAAAAGCAGAAGCCCAGTTTGTTTGTGTACTGTCCATAACAACATTTTAACTCACAGTGGCACTGATAAATCCAATTCATAGAAAAGCCAGAGAGTTACATGGTGAATATCCTTTTGCTTTTCTTGGTGTTGCTCTGCGTTTGCTTATACTTAGTTTACTTTTCTATCTTGTTAGATTAATCATCTTTGAAACTGAATGAAGTGATGATTCATTTTGTTCAACTAACTCTGGCTTATCATCTTACTGTAATCAGAAAATGGGATAGTGCTGCCTGAATAGAAAGCATACTGCATTCATTTTTGTGCTCAGAGAGAAGTAGTGTTGCTATGGGTAGGTGACTTGGATAGCATGACCATTTGAAGGCAGCACATGTTTGCTGTTTAATATCAGTAATGTTTTGAGATGCACTGATTTTCATAATCTTTGAGAGGATTTGTTAGAAGCTTTGTTTTTTCTTGTCTGTGTATTCTTGTGGTTCAAACTGAGTGAAATAACTGAATTTTATTTGTGTATCATGTTTTCGTATGTTCCAAAGCTCAATGTACCCATGAACTTTCTAATGAGAAAATGCCTTTATAGACCCTAAAAATTAATTTCAAATGGTAGAGTAAATACTTTGTGTTTATTTTTTAATATGTTATCCAGAAAGGCCACTTACAGATTTAATGAAAACCTGACTGTATTTTAAGGCATTTTGTAGAAACTCTTGTGTCTGTAAAGTATGCATATAAGTCCATATCTCTTCAGCAAGATATGTACATGCATAACAGATAATAGAGTATCTCTAAAATCCCCAGGGTTTAACTACGGACTTAAATATTTCAACACATCTGGCTCATTTAGAGCTAATGCACTGAAGGGTGACTCATAATGACTAGACTGTGGGGAGTTCTGGAAGCTTGAGATACACCCGCAGGTAATCAAGCTTTGCATCTAATTGCACCTTCAAACTTATTTTAGCTATGTGCTGTATGTAAAAGGCGCACTTGAGAAAGTATATTGTATGAAACTGACTGTTTGCATGCAAGTTCCCACCTTGCTGAATTTTCAGTGTGGTGGAAACTTAGAGGTTCAAGGTGATAAAACCAGTATTGTGTTAGGTGAATAATCACCGCAGCTGTAATGGTGGTTGTGGCAGAACTAGAAATACGTTATGTAAGAAATTCTCCAAGTGTGCAAATTATTCTCTACACATTTATATGTATTCATGCATCAGAGTAAATATGCTTATCTTATAGCCATGATCAAATAAATAATAATTTTTAATTACTTTAAGGGGAAAAAAAAAAAAGGTGGAATTGGCAGTTGCCATCAAAGGAAGTTCCTTTTTTCAGCATGTAGTCCACCAGTAATGAGGAATAAATCTTGTCTTTTAGTGGGACTGGTTTACATTTTGCCTGAAACAGTAAGTGATAAACTCTTAGGCCTAAAGTGTGTTCCATGCCCTCATAGGTCTGAATCGTACTTTTGAGATCTTTCCTTTCTAGTTTAGGAAAAGAAAAAACAAAAAACCCCCTGTGAATTTGAATTAGAAATTGCAAAGACAGCAATGTAAGTAATGTTCCTCTTTTCAGTAGTAATTTAGTTGCTGTTATTTGTTTCCTTGGCATTCACTTCTCTGCAAGTGGTTAGTATGTCAAAATAAGGATTTATTGAGGTTCTTCAAACTAGAAGTAGTCTATTTCAGAACCTAACTCCTGCACATCAGGGAGTCTTTTCTAAATATATTTTTCCTTGTTTCAGTTTTCAGATATAAGGTATTGAAGTAGCCTAGCTGCTATTTTATCTTCTTAATAGTTTTGTCAGAACAATATCTATAATTCATAGCAGAACTCGGGACAGGAGGAGTTGTGAAGATCTAATGGGGAGAGGAGATTACCAAGTAATGATATGCATAGCAGAATGTGACCTGCCTTATTTCTGCATAGACCTACATTTCAGCTCTAATACAGCATGATGAAGGTATTTGTTAGAGCTGTCTTCAATACCTTGAAGACTATCAAACTGTTGTCAGAACCTTGTCTGAAAGCTAGCACTTGCTTTCTATGTTCAGTCACTGGCAAACAATTTTTTCAACCTTGTGCTCTGACTCATTCTTTTTTATAGAGAATTACGAGCACAATTTACTGTAATATCTCAGGCTTGTTAAATATCCCTACTAGCAATGTTGGACAGCAGGTCTAAACCTTATTTTAAATGTTCATTTGAGACTAGACTGAGGTTTAGAATGCTAAGGAACATCAAAATGCTTTTCTCAAAATGAAGGGGAAATTGTGAAATCTGTATATACTCCTCCCTCATCTTCCTGGGTAATCTGCCCCATTAGACACGTGCAGAATCAAGGTCTGAAATAGATAAGCATTTAAGTATCCAAATACGTTCACATAGCTTTTAATAACGCTTTGTTTTAAATGTGCGGTGGTTTGCCTAAGTGTTCTTCACACACTCTGGGGTGGGGGGAAATAAATCTGAAATATCAGCCTTCTATTTTTTCATCAGTTCCTTGGAAAAGGTACAGTTTGCCAGTTATATTAATATTTTAATTAATAGAAACAGTTATCACAATTTCAATTTATTTTTAATTCCCCTTGCACAGATGGTACAATGTAAAACATTACCTTGGGATCAGATATCCATACTAAATAATTGAAAATTTGGGAGTCTAATAATGTGTTATTGGAATTGAAATAGGTAGATTTATAATTTACTTAGTTTTCCATTTTGATACAGTGCTCCAGTTTCATAAAATGTACTGCTTCTGTTGGGTGCAAATTTTTCTATCACCTGCCTAAAGAAAAATGAAATCTTGTCAATTACTTTATCAGTCCTTGATTTTCCAATTTTTGTCTGTGACCCCTGGGTATTAATACCCCATGTTAGTGGATCTTAATATGAAGACATTTGTGGTGTACTGTTATTCCATAAATCTCTTATTTTTGTCAGTTTAAGCAAGGATCCTTATTTGTCTGTAGAGGTCCATCAGGAGTGTATGTTCCATGCCTTTGCCTGTTCTGCTCTTGACTGACATAGCATAACTGGTTAGTTGCTAAAGCTTTGGTCCCAGTTTTTGGCACACACCCCGCCCCTGCCTCCCCCCCCTTTTTTTTTTTTTTTTTTTTTTTTTTTTTTTTTTTTTTTTTTTTAGAACAAGATACCCTGATACCAAACTGCTAGTTAATATCCTTAAAAATGTCTAAAAAGATGTGAACTAACCTAAACCTTGGTTGTCTGTATAGAGTAGGTGAATTAATACCAAAGTTAAATCAGCACAGATTTTGGTACTCAAGAGGGGTAGCACAACCTGTGCCTATGAGCATTCTGTGCATAATTTGAAGTATCGCTTGCCTCCTTTCTTCACTATTGCTGTATCTTGGGCCATTCTTTGGGAGGTGAGGATGGCT
This sequence comes from Antrostomus carolinensis, assembly GCF_000700745.2. Lineage (NCBI taxonomy): Eukaryota > Metazoa > Chordata > Aves > Caprimulgiformes > Caprimulgidae > Antrostomus > Antrostomus carolinensis. The sequence goes on from NW_010301648.1 coordinate 21,739, forward strand.
TTATATGATACAGTTCTTTGTTATACCTGGTACTTTATACACATGTGAAACAGGATACATTCCTGGGTTTACCATGTTTACAATATTTGGGCTCAGAAACCATATGAACCACAGGGCTCAAGTGGTTTTAATAATTACTTTAAGCTGTGGGAATCGCCTTGTGAAATTGTAGCCCTGTTCATAAGGATGCTATAGGAGACCTTTTTCAGTCTCCTCGTGTTCCTTTCAAGGGAGAACTGCTTTAGCCTTCTGTTCTTTAGCTGTCCTCTTTAAGCTGTTTTCTGATTTTGAGGCTACAAATCAAGCTGTTGGATATTCAAGTATCAAATATTGAAACTGAGATAATTTCTACTGTCTTTATGTCTATCTACTGATTCAGCAATGTACTTTGAGAATTCAGACAAATTTGTGAGCCTTTATCTCCCTTTGATAAATTCCTAATGACAGCCTCTTCATAAATAATACATTTCTAAATGTTTTTAATGTTTCTGCCCTATCGGTGTCCAATAGCTTCCTCAGAAGAGAAGCCAGACATGCTGTTGATCTTTCTATTTTCTTTTATTTCTTTCTTAAAAGAATCATGTCTAACTCCTTCCACTTCTCTAGCAATAAACACTTGTTTGCTAGCTGCCACAGATCTCATAATACTTTACTATTTTCCTTGCTACTGTTCTCAAGCAACATAAACAAAAGGAATTTTATTACAAGCATCCTGAATGGGTGAACTAAAGAAATGATGTTGCAGTTAGAAGAACTTTTTGACCTCACTTTGAAAAGCCTTTTAATCTGTCTTGCAGATGGTTTGTGAGCTATTAGATAATAATAAGAAAGTGACAGATCTGGAGGAATTGTTACCAAAAGCTCTAAAGGTTGATGGTTTGATTGTTTGCATAGTATACAATAATCCAGTGCTAGCTAGGTTTTAAAACTTAGTTTTGATTTTGTTATGAACTTGCAAATACATGAAAACCACTGTGTAGAATGAAATATAAATGAATGTGTGTGTGTGTATATATGTATATGTATATTGCAATGAAGCTCTTGCAGTATGTGAAACGACCTCAAGAGTGTGCATAATAAATTCAGCCCTGTGGAGGAAAGCCCTACTAGCAGCATTAATCTTCAAATCAGCAGACTCCCAAGGCAGTTAATTGCGTAGAACTCCATGTATCAGATGAAAATGGCAAAACAACTGCCTGCAGTTGGGGAAGAAGTAATATTTGAAACAATCAGCAGGA
>NW_010301648.1:22992-27111 GCF_000700745.2 Antrostomus carolinensis
ATAAATATGTGGAGCTTTGAGTTTGGCCTTTCTAACAGCAATACAGTCATTGACGTAGGGAGCAGTTGAAGGTGGCTGTTTCTTACAGACTGAGACAGAGTTTTGAATTGCATAAAAATTATTTCACTTTTCACTTTTAAAAATATTTTTCATTTTCTCAGAGCTTTTTCAGGGTTTTTTTGTGACAATAGTTTTGTACCTGAGTAATGTTGTCCCTCTCCCCATATCTGAATTTCAGGATTACAACATCCTATAGTTTTGCAAGCTGTTGGAGGTTCCCCATCCATTCTTTTCAAAATGGAAAAGCAGAGGAATCATTATTCTTTTGAGAGCACCCTCGAAATACAATCTCAAGCTTTAGATTCTGCTGTGTTTTTGCCAGATGGCTCTGGCTCACTTGGCTGGGTCGGCATTGTACTGGAAATAGTTCTACTGTACTTCATGCAGCTTTATTTACTGTCTCATTAATTTTAACTTTTCCAGAAGTTTTCTCTATTCAGAAGCGATTAGGGTTAGGTTTCATGCTGTGTTAAGAATTTTTAGATAACCATGTGGAGTCCTGTCACATTACAGGAGCAAAACCGCTATTTGAGACTGCCCAAAGTGTGGCTATTCTCTTATATTTATTAGTGATCTTGAAGATGGCCTTTTTTGTTCTGTTACCTCATCTTACATTGATCACTTATTTGAAAGTTGTAACTGATGTAGTTGGACAAAATTGTCATCTAGCAAAGAGTGATTTGTAGTACATTCTACATTAATATCCATGCTAGAGGACTGTAGTTATGTGGGGTTTTTTTATTTCTTACATCTGCAATTAGCAGCCTGTGTTGTGTATATTTATATGCTGGGTTTGACCATTTATCCTATTGCACATTCTGCAAGTGCAGACACTTCTTTTGACAGAGTGACACAACCATTTGTCACTGAGCAAAGCCTGCAGAAGAACCTGGAATGACTTGTGGTACATAGGTTGATTATTTGTCCTTCAGAAGCCTTCTGAAGAAAGCAGAACGGCACCTCATTTATTGTTGTAAACAACAAAAAGCCTATTGTGCTAACTGCTGCTAACATTTGAGGAGGGCTTTTGCTCCAAGGCATGATTTGAAGTATACTCTATTGACTTGAGGTTACTGCTGGCAAAGGTTTTTCCATCACCACTTAATTTTTTCCTGCAGTTATCTTGTTATGTTTCTTCTTCTGACTTTTACGGGAGCACGACTGTTATAAGTAATACAGACAAAGAGTCCGATTATAGATTTAAATCGGGTTTATTAGATATAGGTGAGCAGAGCAGGGCGCTGGGCGGCCGGGGAGTCTCCGCTCTGCCAACGGCTGGCAAATGGGTTAATAGAGCAGTCCTCTTTATACCCCCTCCAGGGCAGTTGAGTCCCTTATCATTTATGATGAGTCGTTTTAGTTGTTGACAACTCCTTGTGATGGCCGTGATGTGTCAGTTTAGGTTATCTGATGCAATTCACGGGTCCTCCGGGAATTGCCGGGCCGGTCCATTGGACAAAGACTCACAGTCGCCTTTCTCGGTTTATCCTTTAGGCAGTTCTGTCGTGATTGTAGATTTTACAATTATCATGTCTACATCGCTTATGTGTAAATACCTAAACTTAAGCCTTGACTAAATAACAGGATGCATGAGCATCATGGTGACATAACTCTGCGGTTTGACATTTAACCATTTGCTTAAGTCTCTGGCTCTTACTTAAAAGAACTGTTAAATTAATTGTTTGATTGTTTGATTAGCAAATTATTACTTATCACAACGGCCATAACATCTTGTGAAAACACTCTGCAAAATAAAGTTGAGTCTAGTATATCCAGGCCTTGTAGAAACAGTGAATTCCCAGCAGGATTTGAAATTGTCAATTAGTGCTGCTTGCAGGCAAACTAATCTACTATGAATTTCAGAAGTGCAACATCTAAGGCATGACTTCAGAGTACTTAAAAGAAAAATTGCTTTGTCAGTAGGAACTGGAGTATACTTATGTTTGAGATTAGGTGTAAAGTAGAATCCAGAGACATATATTTTACAACGCTCTCCACTTTTCCAAATAATTTAAGTACCAGTGGAGAGAACAATTCCTACCTCTCTAGAAACTCCTAATATGAAACTCCTTTTCACTTCAGGGAAAGCATTACTGTATTAAATTTACTTTGTTCACTGACTTGCAGTAGAAGAATTGTTGGTAGCATGAGGGAGGGAGGAGAGGTGGCTGGAGTGAGATGGTTGTTTTCCTCCCTTGTGTTTGGAGGTGTGGTTGGGTTCATCTACATTTGAAAACGTATGGCTCATTTTTCGTATTTTAGCAAAATTAAAACTTTGTATGTTAACTGTAGTAGGAGGGCTAGTGAGTCTTGACCTAATAAATAATTTTCTTTGATGAAAAGAGCCTAAATTTAGTATCTGGGGGTGATGTCTATCAGTAAAGCTAAAAAGCAGTTCTACTTAAAATAATTGTTTTTCTTTCTTGCCTGATGTGGTCAGTGATAGAACTGAACAGCAGCAGCAACTGCTTGTATGTGAGAACATTTTTTACTGTTGTGAGTGTATGTCTGGCATGAATTTCTCAGTGTCTTTCAGAAGACTTTGCATACTTAGTGGTCCAGACTGTGTAGGTTTAGTAATAGTCCTAAATTTTCAGAAATATATTCGTAAGAGTGGTAAGTTGGTTATATTTAATGCAACCAATAGCTTAATTTGTTTAACGTAGGATGAGTATTCCACTCTAGAGTATGTTGTTCTACTTGTAATTTTGAGGATGTCTTTACTGTAGTTAAGATGGGATCCCCAAAATTCTGAATAAATAATTGGGAGGCAGTGCAGGCTGGCTTTCAGGAAGGACTTTCAGCTGCTGGGATGGCTGCTGCTGCCCGTGCTGCAGGCTTTATTTCTAAAGAAGTTAACTAAACTAGAGATGCCGTGGACACCTGCAGTTCATGGGTTACTGCTGCTTTTCCTCTCTGAGTATATGAGGCCCCAAAAGATTCAAGTTACCAGTTGAGCCCAGATCTTCAAGGTGTTCAGGTGCAGAGTGACATGCCCAGTGCTATGTACTTACTGAGGTCCTAGAACCTTTGGCTTGCAGTACGTTGAAAAGCATAATGACTGTCTCATCCCTTAAAAAAAAAGCAAAAAACAAAAAAACAAAACAACAATAACCCACCATATTTTACGTAGTTTCCTGAAATGCAGGCTTTGGTATCCAAATTCAGACAGTTGCCTTTAATTGTTGGCCTTGCAGTCAAGACAAGGACAAGACCTAGCAAAACAAAAGCAAGGAGTTAGAAAAATGAAAAAGATATCAACAGGACTGTATAGTTTTGATAGGTGTTTACATGCACATACTTGATTCTTAGTTGAAATTAATTACTTAGGCTTTCAGATATTGCAGAAAGAGTGGGCCTTTGGGGAGATTCACATTCATGGTGGCTTGATTGAATAGGATTAATTACATTATTTTAGCAAAATAATTTTTATTGCCATTCTGTAAAGACCAGAGAATGTAAAACACAGAGTACCAAAAGTCACAGGTGAAATGCTAGTTTTAGTTGAAAAATGCTGAATGTGTATAATTGAAATTGAAAAGATTTCTCTGTAGGAAACTCCATGTGTGACTGTTTTTTATGTAAACATGTATTCTAATATTATGGACTCTTTGCAGGTCTAGTTTCTCATTTCCAGTGTAGCCTGAAAACATCTGGCATTACTCCCTTAAATCCTCCTAATCTTCTGCTTGATTAAACATGTCCCACTCTATTTATAGCCCATAAGAGAAGCAAAAATAAAGCATATTTCATATGCTTGCTTCAGATGTTTCTTTAGCATTTTATATGTAAAAGTCCTTGCTTTGTGTTCATATTAAAAGTAAAGATGAGTGAACAAATAAACCTGTGTCCCTGTAGCCTTCTAATGAGCACTGTTCTTTGAAAAGCAGTTTCCTGGAGGAATGACATCCATCTAAAATATCACTCCTTTCTGTTATACTGTTTAATTAACAACAAAAAAAAGTAATCAGATTTAACTATTTACATGTATTGCTAGTTTATATTTTTCTATTTTTGCTTTAAAAATTTTAATTTCTTCCCAGGTAAAGAACCAGCAGG
>NW_010301648.1:27133-40891 GCF_000700745.2 Antrostomus carolinensis
ACTTGTGAAGTTCTCAGCACTGCTCTCCACTGTATGATAGTTCATTAAAACACTTGCTGATAATGGGCTGCTGTTTGCAAGTGCAGGAATAATAACTTGGCCTAAGGGCAGCTGAAAGTTTTTTGGTTCAGGCCAAATAGCCAAGCAGCATGCTGGCTTGCCTTAGTTATTCTACAGCTGCTCAACATTAAATGAAAGGCTGCCCCTCCTGAAGATGAATGTGCATTTGAAGCTCATATTTTTGTAACATTTTGTAAGAGGTGAAGTTAGAAATGTTTGGATTTAGGACCCAACTCCTACCTGGTTTTGTAGCACTGTGTCTCCATTTCAGTGCAGTCAGCTAACGCTAGCTGGAGAATTTGTTCTTGCTTTCTTTTTTTTTAAGACATGTTTTATGGGGATTTGGATAATCCAGAGCTGCTCTTGAGTGCATGATCTTATTTTATAGATTTTTAAGGCATAAAAGATTGAAGCTATTATATCCTGGCTTCAGGAGCTATGAGGCTGGACACTCCTTTTTGCCTGCATGCGAGTTTCTAAGTATTAATTGTAATGAAAAGCATTATCTGTATATTTGTATGTATTTTATCAGGTAGGAGCTATTGCAGTAAAAATGACTTATTGATTGTGGAAGTGAATTGTGTGATTAAAAGAAAAACTGTTTGTAATGACTAGAATAAAGAAAATTATGAATGATGAAGCTTTAAAAACAGAAGGACTTTCTATTGTAGTGCCTGTGGTTGAGTTCACTTAACTGTGAAGGTTATTTTTTTTTTTATTATTTCCAAAAAGTATTCTCCAAAATGTACCTTGTGCTTGATTTTAAGGCTTTTTTTTTTAATTATTATTATTTTTTTTATTATTTTTTTTAGTTTCAAACACCCTTTCATCCCCAGTCAAATTTGTTACAGGTGTATATCAATCCTTGGTGCCATTTCAGTGGTATAAAGAAAGTGGGACCCCAGAAAATTTAATTTGCGTTTAACAGTGGTAGATTGGCCTAGTTGTTTACTTGTCTAAATTCCCTCACTGATTCCGTATTTTGCCCTGTGAGGCCAATTTCTGTTACTACACAGTGAATCATATATGATCAGGCACAGTAGGAGTGAAAATTTTAATCATGATGTTAGAAAGTGGAGGAAGGAGAAACCTGAGTTTGTAGGAGTAGGACATTCAACATGCAAATGTTTGCTGTGTATATTCCACCTTACAAAGTCTCTGGAAACTATTATTTATGGATTTATCTAGTTTCTTGCTTCTCTGCTTTATGGTACTTACCTACTTAGTGGACTATGAAGTGTCTGCTACTTAGTATCTGTTTATTTCCTTTTTAAAATCTTGTCTAAACAGCTCTGACAAGTGTGGAGTCTTTATCTCATGCTGGTGTCCTATGGATGATATTTTGTGCTCATAGGTCAGCTCTCATAGCTCAGAGGCTCTCAGTGATTCAGTCTGAGTTAGCTCAGGATCTATGACTGTGCAAAGATGGGGAGCAAGTTTAGTAAACATACAAAGCTAAAAGCAGACAGTTTTTTGGTCAAGATTAATGGTAGCAGTATTGTAAAAAATAGACCAATTAGAGGTGTGACTGAGGCGTGTTGGTAGAAAGAGAGTTTATTATTTTCCTGCCTCTTCCTCTCTGTTCAAAGGAGCAAATTATTCCCTTCCTGCTACTTCTGTTACGGCATACAGCTTCCTTTTCTGGACACATGGGCTCTGTAGATCTAGTTCAACTGTTTATTGCTGTTACATCGCAAATCGTAGTCATGCTTACTGAGAGAGTAGTTTGAAGATCAGCTCCTTTTGTATCATTCTCTTACTTTTGATCATTTTTGTTTTGGTAGTGAGCTGTAACAGATCACCGAGAGTCTGTATGTGTACTAATGCCAGCCCAGAAAAGGGACAGAAGCACACACATAAAGCCAGGAGAAACAGAAGTTGGAGGGGACAGTGAGCTTGGCCTTCTCCTAGAAACTTGTGCTGATGGCAGCCCTGGCTATAGTAGAAACATGGTATAAATTGTGACAGCCATCAGCTTATCCTTGGCTGCATGATTCCCTCATTTATCTTGCACTTGCATGTGTGTGATTGCTAATTGTTTATGGAATAGACTAAGCTGAAAATTAATAGTTATTTTTCTCTGTCACTTGGTTTTCAGGCAGATTTTTCTCCTGAATCAGTTCACATAGTCACAAAGTATCAGTGAGTGCAAAAGAAAAGGAGCAGGATTTATGGCAGCCCAACTGCCCTCTCACTTTCAAACAACAGCTAGAGAGTGATTAAATGATTCAAGTGGTAATTTGCAGGCACATATGTATGTAGAATTAAGTAGAAGATTGAACATGAGGCTTGATGTCATATTGAATGCAATTTTCTGTAAATCTTTTATTCAAACTTTATTTTACAGTTGCTGCTAATTTACAGAAGATAGTAGATGATCCAAAGACCTTGAAAACATTGACTTTTAAGTTGGTAAGTAAAAGCATGAAGGGAAGAAACAAACTAATTATCACAGTATTCACACAGAGTCTGGATTTTATCTCATTTACAGCTATTTGTCTGAATAAATGTGTTGACAGATAAGATGACTGAAATTGCCATGTGTGAGAGGAAAAAAAAACCCTAAATCCTCTTTTGACAGGACATTAAAGATAGGTATAGTCATACAGCTTCATAACTGTGCAGGGGAAAGGAGGTTCACTCACATGAGTTCTGAGGAAGTCTGAGGATTAGGTGATAAACTGCAGGGAGAAAACCTCTAAGAAAAATTGCAGAAACAAGTAAAGCAGAGAAAACTGTAGTTGTTAGGCTAACTCACCTCCACCCTCACTCCCTCAGCTCTGCCCTGGCTGAAGTGTCCTCTGCTAATGGACATTTTTTTCCAATCTCATTTTTGTCAACACCTGCCATAATTTTTCTTGCATGCAGGTTGCCCTCTCCACTACTTGCTTCTCCTTAGTTCTTCCTTTCAACCTTCTTTCAGTTGACCATCCACACTTGGAAATTGATCCTCCTCCCACTGTATTTCATTACTATTTCTCCCTTCCCACTTCTTTGTGTCTTCTGTGTATACAACATCAGACCCTAGTTGTGGGCCTGGGACTGTTTTCTGTTTTCCATTTTGTGCCCTGGACCATGGGTCCTAATTTTGGTAAATTTTGATGGTGTCATGATAGATCTAATTTAATATTTGTGTGAGCCGACACAGGCAGGACGCAGGAACAACCACAAAAACCGTGGATAAAATGCAAAAAGCAAGTTTTATTCTCGTTACCTCGCAAACCAGGGGATCTCTGAAGCAGCACCCAGGGCAGAGGCATGTAAGTGGGAATACAGGCACTGCGGAGCTTGGTCCTTGCTATAGTGAGAGCGAGAGATTCCGAACCTGCTGCTTTCGCCTGTATATATCAGGGATTTTTAGGAGGCAGTAGTTTTCCACTGTGCTTTGATCTTTGTCATAGCAGGGCAGGAATCCCAGGCATGTTCAGGGTGCCCCTGAGTCTATCCTAGGCCAATGTTATCTAAATGCAGATGTTCTACTTGTCAAGCACATAAGACTAAACAATGATTAGTAGTGTGATATATGTGGTTTTTGATACTCCAGCTGCAAGTCGCTTGAGTGTATTTACAGTCCTCCTCACCAATCTTCTGTTGTATTCCTACAATATTAATAACTTTACATTGCAAAAACGTAATTCAGAATTGATGTGCTGTATTTGTTTTTTTTTCTTGCTAAAATCAAGTTGAAAAATTTACATACCTAAAGCTATGGAATGATTAGCTATGCAAATACCCAAACTCTTACTAATTAGCTTTCAGTGCTCCTTGCTGAGAGTGGCTTAGCTGTGTATGAAAAACTAGACTGAATGTCTGTTAGATAAGTAGGTCTCCAGAATCACAGCTTTGTTTATAAAAGCAGCTGCCTCACATGGGCTCTAGAGAGCCATTTTTAGAGAGTAAGTAACCTATTTGATGAAAATGTATTAATTCAGAATTATTCTTCCTGTGTAATTTTTAAAATACAGATTTGTGTAATTTTAACTGACATTTTTTTCTCTACAGTCCAGCAAAAGCACCAGAACTTACACGTTTCTTTTGGGAAGCAGATGGGGTCGGGGAATAAGGACATGTAACTCAAATTGTTTTGTTTCTGTGGCCCTCATTATCTAAATATAGCTTAAAGGCTGATGCTTCTCTTTTTGCAGCTGATCTGTGTTCTTGCTGTCCAAACATCTGACTTAGCTTTATTGTATAGTCAGTGGCATCTCATCAAGAGCATTTAGATATATAGATACTCCAGAGGGTCTGTAGAAGTCTGGGTTTCTAGTTCACATACTTAAAATAGAGGGTTCAAATTCCAAAATGTAATATCCCGTAATATCCAGTTAATGTTTGTATATGTTGAAAACAAATCCACTTGAAAATTTAGGGTGGGGTATTTCTGTGATTCAGTTTGATTTATTGCTGGAGTGCAGTCACCATCACATGGTATTTCACACTCCAGTGAGTGAATGCTGTTACAATCCTACTCCTTGCCATAATCAGAATTAATAGACAATACAAAATCAATGTATTTGTCCCTTTTCAAGGTAAGTTCCATTGGCTATGTAACAATTCCTGAGGTTCATTTTTAATCTTAAGTTTCTTCCTGATATTTTAACCTAGGTTTCCTGCATTAGTTCCCTACTTGCCAGGAAAAGAACATAACCACAAGAACTATCAAAATTTATTCTTATTATTGGATTAATTTAATATCTGTTCCATTTCTACCCGTTTGTTGATTGTGTAGCGGAGTTGCTAAATGAATTGTTGCCTAGAACTCTGTCACTTGTTTGTATGCCCTACAGAGTCTTTGCAACCTCTTAGCAAGGTCTCACTGAATTTGAGAGCACTTGTATACAATTTGATTAAAACATATTTTGTTGGTAAATACTTCATGGGGATTCAAAGTATAAATGTAGCTAATCCTATATCCATTCAGAGAATTCAATTGAAAAGTGCTCTTTAGTCTAGGATTAGTTTCTGCTATTTGTGTAAAAGGAATCTGGTTAGTATCTCACTGCTTGCAGACTGCTTATGCTGGTATTTTGCTGGTATATAACATTTCTATTCAAACAGCAAGCATTTTAATCTTTGGGGAAAAAAGAACAGCAATTTACATCTTAAACATTTTTGTCTTTAATTATTGCCAAAAGGGTGAAGAAAGTTATTACAGTGAGGTGCCTGGACAAATCTGTCTTTAAGTTTGGATCTCCCTCTTGCATATTTTTTCAACAGTGCATCTTTGATCTTACAATGATATCATTCTGCAGTACATATGTAGTATTAAACCTCCCTTAGTTGTCTTGGCTAACACAGAGTGATGACTTCCCTGTAGGATCCAGCTGTCCACACTTTGGGAAAAAGGCTGCTTTAATACTCAAGTAATCTTGTCAACACTCAAGGAAACAAAAAAATATTGCGCAGTGTAATTTGCATTTTATGTAAGGATTTTTCATATGAAAAAGAGAGGAAAAAACATAAATGGAATTATGCATTCAGTCACTAAACAGGGAATTGCAAATATTAAGAGATTTCTTGTATGTTGCAGTTTGTGTATAGTAGTTTTACTTACGCTAAGCACAAAATGTAAGCTAATAGGTTCCAGGTGCATTAAATATGAGACAATATTTATTGATAACGAAGGTATTTAAAAATCTGTATGCATCCAGATATGTTACTTAGCATGGCTTTGAGGAGATTGGTAGCTAGCTAGGATGTACAATGATTTTAATATTAGCTCTTTTTATCATGTTTTAAATGCCAAATTCAAACTCCATTTCTTTAGTAAATTCCCAATCCAAAAACCATTGAGATATCTTAATAATAACCAGTGGTGATGATCTCAGACCTTTAACTTGCCACTTCAGTGGAATAAGACCTGTGAAATACTGTCTAAAGAGAGAATTTCTCTTCTCTGTGTCGGATCAAAGTAAATTTGAAGGAGTACCCCAATGTAATGTTTCCATAAAGTATCGAATGAGTTTATTTTTGGTCATGAAAACTCAATGGATAATGTCACTTGGTGCACCTTTTGTGCACAACCCGAGGGCTCTTTTCCTTACAGTGCATGTACACAAACCAGTTCTACTGAAGAATTCAACTGCTACTAATGCATAAAAGGACGAAGAGCATTTTTATAGGGTGAACCAATTGTCCTGATGGTTTTTTGGGGGATATGCCAAAGAGTCTGAAGGCATCTGTCATAAGTAATTTACCATTATACACTGTTCATCCAATTGCATTATTGATTTATCTGCTACATAGGTGAAGGATACATAAAAAACTTTATTTAAAATGTAGTTGCTTATTTCCTACAGAAGCAATTTTTGCCTACAGCATGTGTAATTTTCTTAAAGCAGACCTGAAGTAGCAGTGCTTTTATATTCTTACTTTTATTTGTGAAAAATGAACTGACTACTTGTTCCAGCTTGTAGTATGACAGGCTTTGCTGAAGAATCTCAACCATACAATCTTAAATACTAGATTGTACTGTCAGAAAGGAGCTGTCCTTTTACAAATATTTACTCTTTGTAGACTGCTTCAATTTCTTGTTTAAAAATTCAGTGGATTGGTATTCCAAACCGACTTCACAGCAAGTCTTAGGAGACATTTGGTGTCTACAACACAACAGTAAAAGGTAGATTCTATACATGTGGGTTATTTGTTCTTCATGAGTGAAAACAGCATGCTCAAATGGAAAAGCAAATTTGGCTCCAGTCTGGAAAGTTTGGGATAAAGTATTTTGAGTATTTAAGTGTTCATTTCACAGTATTTTTTTTTCCATAACTTTTAATATTGATTAGAAGAGTTTGCTAAAATAGAGGATGCAGTTGGCTGACACGGACAGAGGATACACCTAGCAGTCTGAAAACTTTCCTTCAATTAAGATGTTTGCTGACTAGGCAATACAGGGAAAATTTGTAGCCTGGCTGTCAAATCCTCCTGTGTAGTGTGATATACTCAACATTTCTCTTTTGTACTTGCAGGCCTCTGGCTGTGATGGCACTGAGATTCCTGATGAAGTGAAACTGATTGGGTTTGCTCAGTTAAGTGTCAGCTGATGTCTGTCCCTTGACCCCAAGCCGAATTGTGAGATTGCGAAGAGGCCAGCTTAGATGCAAAGGAAAATTAATGCACCACACACTGAGTTCTGCTTCATTCTCTAGCAATTCACAAAGTCAGAACAAGCAAAGCCCACAGCTACACCGCTGCTGCTAACATTCAAAATGCTACTAAATGTCTCTTAGCAGTTGATTTGGATTCCCCCTTAATGAAAAGCCTGTGGAAATGCACTCAGGTGGCTGTATTTATTGGTTACAAAAGGAATTTTCTATCAAGCTTACTTCTTTATAAACTTTGAGTGATACTACTCTACTTGTACTTGTGGTTGGTAATACTGCCTCTGTTCTGTTCTATTTAGAAATTAACATAAATTTAAATTAAGAATTATTAGCCAAACTTGAATTCTAGTTTTAAAACTTACTGTGAATTTTATTTTTCATATATTTATGCATTACACATCCTAGTAATAAGAAAATGATTTGACTTAATTATGTGCTATTTGCAGTTTATCTCCCATTATTTAAAAAAGTTTCAGGTATATCTTTGAAGTATTTGGTAACTTCTAGGGTTTTTTGAAATTAATTAGGCATTAGCAAGCTTTTGTTGGTTGTGTGTCTAAAAACTAGTCCACAAATTGATTGTCAAGGGAGTGAGAGGTGCCTTGCAGACATTAATGTTTTAAGAATGTGCCTGAGGCTGCTTAAATAAATAATCTCCATTTTCTAGAAGTACTGTACGTATGGTACAATATATAAAAATATATAGTTATCTGAGCAAGGTGGGGGATATACAGTAGCAAAGGTGTTAAGAGTATTTTGACTATGGTTTATTGGGGAGTCTGTGAGCTAGGTAGACTGCTTACTGTGTCCATCCCTGATGTGACTTATCCTTCATGATAGAAACTGGTTTCATACAGGTGATAAAAACTTGAAGAATGGAACTGAAGCTTTACTTGAAGTTCTGCAAAATACCAAGGTGAAATGAAAATAATAGGGCTTTGTGCAATGATCAAGTAAAACTCTGTTACAAAGAAAACACTTCTGACCCAGGTAGTCTTATGCTTAACCTGTGACATAGATGTTATGGAGCTAGCAAACCTTAGAAAGACGTTAAAATTTGGAGATGTGTTTCTCAGAGGTTACAATTTAAACTACTTCCTAGCTAATCCTAGATAAACGGCAGCTCTTTAATGTACTGAAAAACGGCAAATATATATTATTAAGAGAAGTTATTTATAATGCCTCGTCATAATCGTTGAGGTGTTCTACAGCCATTTGCGTACAACTCAGTGTAATCCCATCCCATCCTACTGTTTACATGACGATTACTCCAAGATGACTGCAAAGGTTAAAAAAAATAAAATAAAAATAAAAGTGTATTGCACAAACAGATTTGTATTTTGCATTTCCATGCTCTGTGTGCATTTCAACAGCTGTGTGGCAGGGTGATGTTATAAATGTCTGCTGTCCTTATTTAGTTGATGAGCAGCACCTGGGGGAGGAGAAGGGGAGAAAACACCAATTGCCTGCTCATGGGAGAGGGTTGCTCTCAACTGCTTGCTTTGCAGAAGCCATTTTTAAGACTCCTGAGGTGTTTGCACTTCAAGAAATCATTTGATTTGATTCAGGGCAGGGCCTGTATGCCTGTGGGATGCTGGTTTGTGTGGGGTGGAAGGCAAGAGGAGCCCAGGGCAGGGCTGGGGTGGCACCGTCTGCCCCCAGCCCAGGTGTGGGGCTGGTGGCCACAGCTGAGGCTCGTTGGGGCAGCGCCCACCCTCCTCGGGCCATTGGTGCCCTCAGGCCCATTAGTGAGGGAGCCCCAGGCTCGGGGAGGGTTTTGGCCGTGTGGCAGGGGTTGGGTGCTGCACTCCCGGGTGGAAGGGTCCTGTGCTCGGCTGGGGCCTGGCCTGACAGCGAACAGAAAATGGTAAGTGTGCCTCTCCTCAGTGATGGAAATGAGGTGTCTTCCATAGCTTTGGAGTGAGGCATCTGCTCAGCGTTTCTTCCACTTCTCACCTCAGTGCCCTGCAATCGGCTGTTGATCTCTTGCCCTGCTTTGGTTCATGCTTTGCCTCAGTCAGCCTGTGTGTGCTTTGTGCCTGGCTCCCCGGGGTCAGCAGCCGGGCAGGGACTTGCGGCCATGGCCAGGGCTGTGCCTCCGGGCCTGCCTGACCTGCGGCCAGGGGAGCCGCCACCCTGGCTGTGCTGGGAGAGAGCAGAGGGCACTGCATCCTGTCTGATCTGAGGGGCAGGCTGCAGTTTGGCAGCTCATTATGCATTAGGAACCTTTGTGTTGGAGTAAGAGTAAATTAAAAGGTACCTTAAATGTGCACCTACCAGTGAAACAGCTGGTAACCTGCAACGCTGTGATGGAGTGGCTACTGCGCAAGACTCGGAGGAGTTAAGTTCAGAGCATTGCTGTTGGATTATTTTTGTTATGTACATTAATGTACGCTTCTCAAAACTTCGTGCCAGTATTGACTAATCCACCTGCAAAGTAGTTAGCTGGTTAGCTTTCTTTTTCAGGCAAAGAAATGAGCATGCAGGGAAGCTTGTTGTTTTCACAAATCTATAAAATAAGTGGTAATATATAATTGGATGAAATTCATGTTCCACTTGCTATTTGCCTCCCCGAAGGCTGGGGAAAAGGTGTTGGGGTATGAGCAGCAACTGTTGAAAGTGCTCATCTGCTGTACTGGTTGAAGCTTCAGGAGGTATCTAAATAAAGAAGAATGTAATACTTTAAATGAAGCTGTCAGCAATATTGTACCAAGATAAAGCTGTAGCAGTTGCTGCTCACTTGCAGTCAGCAGTGTTACTTGTTACAGTTATGTTGGCTTTTATTTTTTTTTTCTGCTGTTAAGTTAGTCTGAATAAATACAGTGTGAGCAAAATGAGTTCAGAAGGACAATGACCTGAAATAAAAGGTAGTTAAAGCTTTAGTGTCTCTTAAAATGAAGTTTATAAGTAGCTTATTCTCACATCTATATACAGGTGAATAAAAGATACAGTCAGTTGCAGTGGTAATTAGTGTGGAAGTGACTGAGAAAGTAGAAATAGACACCAAATGTAATAGGAATTTTCTTCCTGAATATTCACATCCTATGTTGAATAACAAGGGAAAAGAGAAAACCAGCAACTATTAATTTATTCATGTTTATGTGAAAAGCATTTAGGAGATGGGTACAGTTCTCATACATGACTTGCCCCAAACAATTTGTGGTGCTCTTGTTAGAAAGGTGTTACTGGATGATACCTTGGGCCTGCTGCTGGCTGGAGCACCTGGCTGCATTTGAAGGAAGAGGTCTCTAATTAACGAGGTGAAGCTGGAACAGGTGAGCTACCATATAGCTGTCTCTGAGGCCAGGAAAATAGGGCTTAGTTAGATGGTTCTAAAAATATAGTAATCTGTAGTGATGATTATATGCCAGTGCTTGCAGCTGGGCACTTGCAGGCTCTGTGGGCTGATGAATGTCAGTGTCCATGGAGCCAGCCCTGCTGGTGCGCTCTGCTTTAGTGTGCTCAATGTGTGCTCTGTGCTGTGGACTGAGGTGGAAGTCAGTCGATGAAACACAGTTCTGTAATTTATTATTTTCAAAGTGTTAATATAAACATAGACTTTAGCTCAGCACAAAACCAGGTCTCGAGACTAACTGGTTTGTGCGTGTGGGAGAGGAGAGATTTCCAGCCTTTATCTCCTAGGACTCTAGCGTGGGCTTCGGGCCAGGGAAGCTGCCTCCTGCTCTGGCAACGTGTACTTTGCATGCCAAGAGAACAGGAGCTCATGTCTCTTTCGTCTGCCAAGTGCTGACCTCGGATAATCCCACCCACATGTACAGAGAGTTGCATTCAAACTGCAATGCAGCTAGCTAGTTGTAATAAATATTTTTTGCTTTCTAGAAATACTATCATATGTGCTACCATTATTTCCTCTATAGACCTCCCTGCCCCAGAGCTCACTTGCGATTTATGTGTGGAGGTGGAAGGGGGAGCAGGGAAATAACCCAGGAAACATTGAATTTTCTCCCCCCAATGATTGCTCCTAAGATAAAGATGAATGTGTGCCTTTTCAGCGAGCTTGGTCCAATTTAAAATTCCCAATTTGGGGGCTTCCAGAGCAGTCCTATAAAACTCGATTGTGGGGTAACCCTTTAGAATGTTTTTAAACACTGTTATTTCTCTGAGAGGGAACACTGTGTGAGGCTTGTAAATGGTGTGCCTCCCCCTCATGCTTTTTCTTAATCAGAGATTTGTTTTCCTTTTCACCACCTACTTCTGCATAATAATGTTGGATGGAAAGATTGGCCTGTGCCTGAAATCAATTAGCTCTGATGATAAATCTGACACACACATAAAACCCTGCTAATTGAGTGCATTGTAGGTGCTGATTTTTCTCTAGCAGGGAGCAGAGGATGCCCCTGTCCCCTGCAGTGTTTTTTCAAAGCAGCAAAAAAATATGAGACCTTGTTGGTAATGAATATCAGTAGGTAAATATTTTTACTCTGGGTCAATTGTGGTATAACTTTATTCAGTGAACTACCTTGGGTTTTTCCACTGCATCAAGTAGGCAGCCTTTCTACCCTCTTGCAATGTACCCGTGCGTGTGCATGCACTAAGAATGCTAATTACTTTAAAATGAGAAGTTTGAAAAGCAGCAGGAGCCTTCATCTTCAAGTTCCCTGTGCATGTGCTCTGCTAATGAGCTGATGGAGCAGCTGGATTTACTCAAACCACAAAAACACCAACAAAGTCTGTTTTATTTTACTGAACCACATACACATTGGTTCAACTGACTGGAATATCCAGGCATATCAGTTGAGCATTGTGACATTTTAGTTATTCATTTTCTCTCAATGACTAGGAGTAATATTACAGTGCACTTAAAAATGTGGTTTTATAGCTGCTTTATGATTGTTAGATTAATGCTCGTCAAGCTGCTTGCTTAGTCATTGAAATCTGAGATGTTGAACCAAACTCAGGAGTTGTGAAGTTGGCTGCTTCTCATAATGTTCAGAATACGGGCAATGGTGGATCAGCTGAGCAGTTACAGGGACTTGTAAGAAAGTATGGTAGGAAGGAGAAATGCTTAATTTTCACTGCATAAACCAATAGGGAGGTAATCTTGTCCTTCTCAGGACATGAATATTTTGCCATCTAATGTGAGTTTGAAATGCTGTGCTTGTTTATTGTCTCAGTAGGGTGTAGAAAATCGCTTATGCAAGTGGATGCTTTTATGCAAAAGGAACAGCTGAGAAAGAAGAGTTGAAGTAGACAGAAAAATACATGCTTCTCCTTTTTTATTTTTGCCTCTATCTACAAATTTTAGGAATTAATGAAAATGAGCCATCTTTCAAATATGTAACTTATTATTTTTTTTTTTTTTTCCTTCTGGAAAGAAACTAAATGGTTATTTGGTTCTTTTTAATCCATGTAATAATTCAGATTCATTAAGGAAAAGTGCTGCTCATGCATAGGAGAGTTAGGGTTCTTTAGATTTACTTTGAGCAAAGAAATTTTCTAGTTTTGTCAGGTTTACCCTACAGATCTAGCTTTGTTTCCTTTGAGGACAATCGAGGTGTGACATTTCCAAATGTAAAGGAATTTAAGGTTATTTTGGTAACACAACTGTCTCCTCACATAAAGGTAATGCATGTTGCTGTTATTAACAAGCAATTATAATGGACAGGAGAACAAGAATGTGTCCAGTGGTTTTCAGGAGGTGAACTCTGTGCTACTCATGTCATATAAAAACACATAGGCTGGCAAAAAATTACATCTCCCAGTAGCAAAACTTCTGTTTTCGGAAGGTGGACTGTGCAGTGCTAAATTGGAAAGCCTCTTTAAGGGAGAGGCCTTTGTCTCTGCCTGCATCTCTGGTTTTGAAAGCTTGAAACTGGTTTTGTGAACCATTCTGGTATCGGGGGGGCAGCAGGGGATGGGTTAAAAAGGGAAAGAAAAAAAAAAAAATAAAGGCTGATGTACTTTGATGCTAGAGCCTGTACCTGTACTGTCCCAAAATGTAGAAGGCACGGAAAGTTTTTTGAAGACTATTACCAGGAAAGCTCCTTATGTCTCTAACAATTACTGTTCTCTCCAATACATCAGAGAAGGCTGAGGGACCCGAGTATGCCATTATTATGTTAATCTTAACCTGTTGGTATTTGTGTTACTAAAGGTTGTTGAAAGTTTGATTTTGTTCTGGCAAATGTCCTGCATTGTGCTAGTGCTCTATCACTGACCAACAAAGAACAAAAATTTCTGAATTAAAGAATGATTCATAGAATAGTTTGGTTGGAAAAGACCATTGCAATTATCTAGTCCAACCATAAAGCTAGCATTGCCAATTTCACCACTAAAGCATGTCCTGAAGTACCACATCTGCACATCCTTTAAATACCTCCAGGGATGGTGACTCCACCACTTCCCTGGGCAGCCTGGTCCAGTACTTGACAACCCTTTCAGTGAAGAATTTTTTCCTAATATCCAACCTAAACCTCCCCTGGCACAATTTAAGGCCGTTCCCTCTTGTCCTATCACTTGTTATTTGGGAGAGCAGACCAACATCCACCTTGCTACACCCTCCTTTCAGGCAGTTGTAGGGAGTGATAAGGTCTCCCCTCAGCCTTCTCTTCTCCAGACTAAACAACCCCAGCTC